>NC_054745.1:19959508-20232008 GCF_018143015.1 Lytechinus variegatus | reverse complement strand
TCAATCCACATGGTATCAGTGTAAAACAACTTGGTAGGACTCACGCTGATAGCACCGGCTTTCTGTCTGGAGAGTATAGATTTCATGATCATCCAACTTTGGGCATATGGAATGTAACAGCCTTCTACGGTCCAGATGTAAATATACACACTGTAAAAACAGTGGTGTTAAAACTGACACCAGTTGGTGTTAATAGAGGACCACACCCTGAGGTGTTAAAATTACACTCTAGAGATTGAACATAACACCAAAAAGTGTAAATGTAACAACCAAGGGTGTTGTAATAACACCCAATACGTGTTAAACTAACACTGTCAATTTAAGACCGGTGTGAAATGACTGGTGTGGTCCTCTATGTACACCGGTTAACACCACAGTTTTTGCTGTGCACCATCACGGCTCGCATTCTGAAGTTGGGTTAAACTTAGACCACGATCTAACTCTGTTCTATAATTAGGAGAAGCAAAAAATGTCAACATTTTATTTTTATTATATGTTTCTAATGTGTAATGCGCTCTTTCACAATTCTATAACATTGAAGACATCTATCTTATTGCCAGACAGCTAGTGCAGGCCTGGCCAGTGTATGATTTTCTGTGGAATTTACTTATTCATTGAACCTTTACCGTCAGAATTGGCTATCAATAATTAAACCACAGCGTAGGACTGGAGCTTTGAAAAAAAATGGTATATTATCCGGATATTCAGTGGTTTACATTAAACCAACTTCAGAAAATGGGATTATACTAGCACTCGATCCGTTTCTGCAGAGGGGGGAATCACCCTACCAAAATTATATGTTGTAAAAATAGCATAAACAGAATGAAAATATAGGTGAAGGTTTGAGGAAAATCCATTAAAGATTAAGTTATTGGGATTGTAAGTTAAGTCTTTGATTTGTGACAAGTCCTTCCACGAAACTGACGCTCCGATCTCCAGGGGGAAATTCCCTGTTTTTGTAGGGGGAATTTCCCTTTTTTGTTACCAATGTCTTTAATTCCAGACGTCATTGACAAAGTTTATTTTCATACTAAATTCGAAATGAACAAACTCAGGACCTAGTAAACGTTTGCAGAAAATCTGATAATTGTTTATAAAAAATAATTTAAATAGACCCATTTGGCTTTTATATTTATTTCAAAGTTGAATTGACTTTGCAGTTGTAAAATTTGATATAGAGTCTATAAGCATGGAGCCCAGGTTAGTCCTGTCGATTAGATGGACAGCACAGTGCCTGTATACACGTGCATACCGCTCAACATTTTACACTGTGCAGCGCAGTGAAACTGAATGCAGACTTTGATTGAAGTTTGATTTCTTTTGAAGCCGGAGTCGGATCGTGATTAGCTCGGTATTTCCAGTCGACCTGAAAAGATAGATTACAACAGATCTATTATTAATTAATATGTATGTAGATCTACTCCTATTTTAAACATCTGTGGCATTCATTAATGAATAATCTTGTTTTATTTAATCATATGAGTTGAGGACTTTTTAGTTTTAAAGGCAAGAATTAGAGATGGATATGGCTGGGACTGGGTCCGCAGCTCAATATTAAAGTGCACTCATGCCTAGACCAAAAGCTTCGGTCTCTGTTATGTTGGTTGTTCAGCTGAACTTCGTTGGCTTCACTCACCAAATACATATGTTGACGAGGAGAAATTAAAAAATTTAAAAATGTTAAAAAACTCCTCGAAACAGACGGCTGCCAGCTGTCTAACTCATGCCTAGCCTGGAGGCTCCTGGAGAGTAAAAAAATGTCAACTACACATGTCATACATAGGCTTACTTTCCATGGAGCCTGGGCTGGGATACCAATTACCATTGCTCTCTATGTAGGTTTTCTCAAGGTGAAACTAGACCTAAATCACACATTTTACTAATTGTTTTGAGCCCAAACTAGCGTACATGGGCCAAAAGTTATTTATTCCCCCAATTTGATAATGGTGCGTCTATATTTATTCAATACCGGTAATGTAGTAGACTAGTAGTAAATATGAAAAATAATTATAGCACGAGCGTAACCCAGAGTCTGTTATCATCGCCAATGACGCCATCTTGCTGTCTTTGTTATTGATACCTACATACCACACTCGTATTTAGAGGGCGACAATATCATGAGCAGTGCCAACTTAGATTTCAAAAATACTTGCATCGGCCGATAAATTATTTCATGAATCGTAAAATACTTGCATCGGTCGATGCAATATCAAGATCGCTTTATGATATTTATCGATTCAAGAAATATATTTCAAAGAAATATTAGTAGGCCTGCACTGTCCAACATGCTTATCTGAGTCTGTGTTAGTTATTATCAGAATTATCAGTTTTTAGCTAAGATTTCATGATTTCACAAAGATAAGTTTGCATGAATGTACCAGTTCTAGATAAATGATAATATAGTGACAATTAACCTTGAATCATAAGACTTTCTCATGAAATAATTTTTGGCTGCAACTGCTTTCTTATACCTTTAACAGCTCAATAATAGGGCACTTAAGTATCGTGTCAAGTCCAGCGTGACGTTTGAAGTGAAGGAATATGGTGAGTAAACATTTATTTGCTTGTATTTTAAGGACAGCTCATTTTGGAATGACTTCCTTATGTAACCAGCCAACCCCAAACCAACAATAATTTTGCAGTCACATTTCCTTTACGATTGCCATATGGCGAGTCAAAAACAGCCATTTTAACATTTTTGTACCAGCTACATAATAGGTGTTTTTAATAAAGAAATTGAACAAAACAGCTGTTTTCGAGTTTTCGACTCGCTGTATGACCATCGTATAGGGGAAAATGTCACTGCAGTATAAGCCACCAGAATATGCTCTCTGTAAGTCGTCAGAATGATAATTTGGCCTTCAAAAAGTAAACATTTTTTCAAATTCGCTTCTTAAAACTCTGAAAGTGAAAAAGTGATTCACCTTCATGCTGCCAAATTTCAAGTTCTAAAGTGTGATAAGATATAAGGTACGCCATGCTTCTGTGACACTATGGCCCACGTTCACAAAGGTGGTTTTGAAAACCCATGGTTGAGTCCATCAGTCAGACCGCAGGTCCCTATGCGAATGAGCAAAAAGGCCGGACTCATCCAAATCATCTTGTGGCTGAATCCTCGCAAAATCTTGTGATTTTCATTCTCTAAGAATTGACCTGTTTTCTAGTAAAATGAGATATCATCCCATCATCAGATAGACTAGATTAAATGTTATTCTTTCCTATTGGTCATTCATTTTGTGTACAATATTTTGATAAGTAAGTACATTTTTGGCCTGAAAATATGCCTCAGAACTGAATTTTCTTCCTCTGTTTTCTTTTGCATATTGTGCAAATCTTTTTATTTTGAGCCTCAATGATATGACCATGAAACTGAACTTCTGTACTTTCTTACAATGCCACTCTTGATGCAGCACCTTTTAATTGGGTCAAGATCACACTTTTGCCACCAAGGTACGTACAAGACAAGATTTCTGAAATCTTGTACTTGCATGAAATCCAGAGTTCTGATTGGCTGGATAAGGTTCACAGAACAATAGGCACATGTAATTTGAGGAGATTACCACATGGGAAGTGTGACCTTCCCATGAACCCAGGCACTGGAACCGTTGAAATTTGCCAGTGTGTGGTCTCTTTGACCAATCAGAGTGCAGTATTCTTTTTTTCAAGCTGCTTTATGTACTTGGACAATGAAAAGTGTAATCTTGACCCGATTAAACTAATTCTTATTTTGAAACCTATACCATTTTTAAAGCATATATATTCAGCTTTATCACGGTCTCAAAATCATTTGAGCTCAAACAGAAATAAAGTGTGAAAATAGCAGCTTTTGTCAGGTGAAAATAATATTTTTGTAGCATATTTTAGATCAAACTTTTAACCTATATTACAAAATCTTTGAATAAATTCAAACACAATGACCTGAGCGAATGATTCTTCTTCTTTACAATGATACCAAAATCATAATGCACAATTAGAGCAGCAATGACCGAATGAAAAGAGGTGTTTTGGTTTGCATCAAGCTCATTAAATATTCAAAACTTCTCAAGCCATGAAAATCACTTGGATGAAAGAAGCCACTTTTTTTGATCTGCCTACTGACTGCCATGATTTAGGCAGATTTCCTGTATAAATTGTGCTTAATTTAGCTCGTACCGGGTGCGTGAATAAAAAATGTCCAATGCTGATGCGCACTATTGTCATAGTGCGTCAAATTGACGCATATGGTTAGATATGCTATTGTTTGAAGAATGGTCTCATCAATTCAAAAAGTGGACTCATGAATAAGACAGCGTGGATAAACATTAGTCTGCTGGGCAAACCCTTCACTCGAAATAAGGGTCTGAATGTGCAGCCTACTCATGCCTTGTGTACTGAAGGCTCGAACAGCAAGTTTTGTATGTGTTAGTCTTTGCGTGGAGGCACACTTGTTGATCAAAGTTCCAATCAGGGTCTGTGCCTGCAGACTAGATAAACATGGCAACAGGCGTCACTTTGGCGCAATGTGACAAAAGCGTACATCAGCATTGGACATTTTTTAATATATGCCATAAAATAAGCATAATTTATACAGGAAATCTGCATAAACCATGGACTCAATCGTGCGTTTTCAAAACCACCTTTGTGAATTCGGGCCTAATTGTCTTGAAATCCAATGGACGCCATTTTCCTTGCTCTTTTTCTACATTCAAGAGAGGGGAAAGACGTAACCAGTAAGATTCTAATCCATCACAAGTTCTCCCTTTTTTTTCTTCATGTCTTGATTTCCTCGGCTACAGTTCTACCCACATTTTCAGTGAAGGTCGAAACACCTGCGTACATATTAGATGGGGCCGATTCAGTGGTTTCAACAATAAATGCTCAGTAAGTATTTTGCCGTGAGCCAATCAGACGCAAGGATTTGGGAGCTTACAAAAAAAATATCAGTGATTATTTGTTTCATGAAATTCTCCCCTAATGTTTTTGAAGATATCGATATTTGTTTTTCTGATAGTAAATTTCATTGTAAATGATGAAATATAAATGTGGGGGACAATTTTGAGCAAGAATAAAACCAAACAAGTATCTAATTTACTGTCTTAGTCATTGTTTCATAAAGCTGTATGTAAGTTACGTGACTTTTATGAACGACTCACTGGTGATCCCAATTTCTTGTTTTAAGTGATACACGTTAATTTAGTTCCCTACGGAAACATCACCAGTCATTTTTCACATCCACTTGTACACATCAGGTGGGTTTTTCATAAGGCTGTGGGTAAGAGCGACTTTAAGAACGGATGGTGATCCTTTCTTGTTGTAAATGGCAAGCACCAAAAAGTTCATTGGCGATGGTTTAGCAGAAAGGATCACTAGTCGCTCTTAAAGTCGCTCCTAACTTAAGAACAACTTTATGAAACAATCCCCAGGTGGGTGTTTCATAAAAATGTTAGTGAGATATAAGAACGACTTTAAGAACGACTGGTGATCCTTTCTTTTGGTAAATGGTATGCACCATAGAAGATGGTTTAGCGTGTAAGAAAGGATTACCAGTCGCTCTTAAAGTCGCTCCTAAGTTTATGAACACTTTTATGAAACAATCCCCAGAACTGTTTTATGAGAGATGTTAGATGCCCGAGGATGAGGGTTTGCAGTTATAGGTGCGCATCCAGTATCAGGGGCTCGTTGCAGAAAGAGTTGCAATCGATTGCATCTCTAAAAAATCATGCATAATTTGATTTTCAACCAATGAACAGCGCGCATTAGGAACTTGCGCTTGATTTTTCGACTTGTGTTTAAACGCAACTCTTTCTGCAACGGAACCCCAGATTCTACAAAGCATTTCATGAGCCGTAGTGTATGGGGGCAATAGTGACTCTATTATTAGCGCCCCATTGAAGTTAATGTATTATTGACCTAGGGGCTGTTTCATAAAGCTGTTCGTAGGTTAAGAGCGACTTTAAGAACTACTGGTGAACCTTTCTTATGCGCTAAACCATCGCCAATGAATATACCATTTACCGCAAGAAAAGATCACCAGTCGTTCTTAACGTCGCTCTTAACTTACAAACAACTTTATGAAAAACCCACCTGGTCCTAAATGTTTAGAAACCAGGCCAATAACACATTGACTTCAATGGGGCTAATTATGTATTCATGAAATCATATCTCGGGCCCCGGCCATAAACCAATTTTTACCACATTTTGGAAGTAGGGGGGGGGGGGGTTCATCATGCTTTACCAGAATATGGTATCCGAAATGCAAATAAGCAAAAAGTGAAAATTGATGAGGTCACACTTCGGTACTCTCATCAATTTTTCCTACAGGAAATTTGCACAATATCCCTTTTTTTGTGACGTCATCACATTAGTTGGTACTCTATTGTTGAGGTTAATTGGATCAATCACAACTCTTTGTAAGACCGAACCCATTAGGCCTGGTGTTGCGTGTACCATAATGAACAGCTTCATGAAAATACCCCTTTAAACCAGGCTCTATGCACTCACACGTAGTGCGAGGTTAGCATTAGTATACTAATCTTGCACCATCATGATGAACCGCATTTGGCAGTGGATTTCTAACTAGAGGGTCGCGCGTGCTGGGATCCCACTTTAATAGCTTCATTTTTCTGTGCGCGGAGGCATGTAATGAACCCTTGGGTAGGCTCTATGAGGGTGAGAAATCTAATAATGACCTCTTCATTTTCATCCCCCCCCT
Organism: Lytechinus variegatus; assembly: GCF_018143015.1. NCBI lineage: Eukaryota > Metazoa > Echinodermata > Echinoidea > Temnopleuroida > Toxopneustidae > Lytechinus > Lytechinus variegatus. Next base: position 20,225,317 of record NC_054745.1, on the reverse strand, counting down.
CCATGCAGGTATGTTTTTGGTAAGCCTGTGATTGGACGTTATGTCTTCAAGTATGGTGTCCTCCAAGATGATGGATCTGTGGAAGAACTAGGGGAAAAAAAAGGACATGTGAGTCTCTGGTGCAATTAAGGGTGGGGTAGTGATGGGACTGGGCTATTAGAGATGGGGGGGGGGGGTGGGTGATGGACATGTGAGTCTCTGGTGCAATTAAGGGTGGGGTAGTGATGGGACTGGGCTTCTTGAGATCGGGGGAGGGGGGGTGTGGGTGATGGACATGTGAGTCTCTGGTGCAATTAAGGGTGGAGTAGTGATGGGACTGGGCTATTTGAGATGGGGGGGGGGGAGTGTGGGTGATGGACATGTGAGTCTCTGGTGCGATTAAGGGTGGGGTAGTGATGGGACTGGGCTAAGAATTGGGGAGGGGGTGTCGGTGATGGACATGTGAGTCTCTGGTGCAATTAAGGGTGGGGTAGTGATGGGACTGGGCTATGAGATGGGGGGGGTGTGGGTGATGGACCCCCCACCCCCCCGATCTTGGCCGCCATTGGATCGCGCCGAAATTTGGCACTTATAGGACCGTATTCTTAAGTCAAATTTAACTTTAAGAGACCATGGTCTAACTCTGTGCTAAAGTTATGGGAAGCCAAAAGTGTCAAAATTTTTTATTAAGTGGTACAGTATAGGTTTCTTATGTTTTTGCTGTGCTCTTTCCTAATTCATTGATGGTGAAGACAATCATCTTTTTATACTTCCTAGACAATTATGAATGATTTGAGAGCCAAATGAGATGAAATATGTTACCTCTACCATTAGTGATTTATGTAACAATTGGCTTTCCATACTTAAACCACAACTTTAAACACGAGTTGAAGTCAAACCCAGCTTATGAATACGAGCCATATTGTTTACCACTACAAGCCAGTATAAAAAAATCTGAAAATATATTCAAATTTATTTGCAAAACAATGTTTTTTTTGCATATTTACCCAATTTCACTTCAATATTTATTTTTTTTCCAGATGTCATCTTTGTAATCTCATTTAAATGTTTTTACAAAAAAATTTGCAAGAGCCAAATTATTCCTTATAAATGTATTCATATATTTTTTAGAATTTCTTATGTATTTCTTCGTTTTTTTTAAAAGTTTTTCAAAGGAGGTTATTACAGACAGTTTAAAAACTAAATTAAACCCTAAATTGATTAAAGCAGACTAATTCCCTATTAACATTTTCATGATGTAATAACCCTTTATGGTGAAGATCACCTTATCAAAAAATTGATTTGAATGAAAAAAAAATCAAAACAAGCAAATTTAAATGGGATTTGCCACTTTATTAAAAATTTGAATCATATCTCAGAAACTAAAATAAATTGATACCTAGAAATTCAGTTATTAATAGAATGGGACTTATGCATTCATAATCTGCAAAAGTCTCAAAATTGAGTTTTTGATCAAAATTGACTGATACGACAGTTTGGATGAATGCCAACAATATGTGCCAGTCGCTCTTTGTAAATAGGACTTTGATTACAGATCGAGCATGTTACCTTAAACTTATAAGAGTATTGCTGAAAATCTGTTTACAAACCTGCAACTTATTCTGGAATATGTCCTTGTCACTGTTCAACATGGAAATACCAGCAAAATAATTACTCATTGATTGCTATTGGTCACCAAAGATATCATTCATGTATCTACACTCCTAAAGTTGTCCTTTGTATGTATAATTTTTAGAATAATGTTTCAACTTCAACTACATACAACCATTGGAATGATTAATCACATCTTTTATTCCTACCGCTGTTGTGTTGGCCGCACCAGGCCAAAAGATGTTTAAAGATGGGAGTGGCTGCTCCCTGTTTGGCTTTCAACAATTAAAGGGATAGAGCTACATCGATCTGGCACTGCTCAGTGCCAGTGGCTGCAAGGCCCATGATCACTTGGGCAATTTGAATTTTCAGAGGATTGCTATTTCTGATTTCTGTTTGTATCAATAAATATGGATTTTCATTTTGTTTTTCATCAGCTAAACGAAGATGGAATTTCTGAAATCACGTTGGACGATCTTGCTACTGATTTTGGCAGTGCGGCATGGTTTGACCAGTATAAAGGTCGTCGTTTCTATGCTAAAGCAATTGTACGTGAGACGGCAACACAGTTCACAGAGGCAGGAATCAGCACAAGTACCGTCTTTGAAAGCTCACCTTACCGATTTAGTACGGAGCGAACAGTCCAGTACTTCAAAGCTGGCCTCAATTTGCAAATCAAGGTAGGATAGACTCGTGTGTATGTAAAATCTACGATGGGAAGCACATATGTACATTAGTCTAGCTGGAGCGTTGTGGCCCAGTGAATTAGTCTCCGGACTTTAAAACAGAGGGTCGTGGGTTCGAATCCCAGCCATGGCGTAATTTCCTTAAGCAAGAAATTTATCCACATTGTGCTGCACTCGACCCAGGTGAGATGAATGGGTACCCGGTAGGATTTATTCCTTGAACGCTTTAGCGCCTAATGATATGGCGGCTTAGCTACAGCCGGAGTAATAATATGATACCAATTATCAAGAGTGCAGTTGAGTATATATGCACATAGTAACTGCACTAGCGGTATATACATGTAAATGGACATATATATTAATAAAAAGACCTTATATTGCTTAACCCTAACTAGGCCGGGCTTTTTTGGCTGTTCTGTGGCGGGGGGGGGGTTAATTCAACCCCCCCCCCTGAGATATCGGCCGCTGTCGTGCGCTGGTAGTGTGCAATGTAATCTACAAGGCTGTATGGTAAAATTTTACAAAATAATGAGATTTTATCGTATATGAATTAATTATGCTAATTGATGCAAAAATCATACTTTTTGCACTAATTCACTAAATAAAACTCCTAGAATGCTAATTTTTTATAAAAATATTCTTCGTAGCATTCTTAACAATCGCAATTGAAAAAAATCTTTGGTTTGGAAATTTCTTATGTACTTTATTGTTTTATGAATTCATTATGTATTTCTTTGTTTTTCAACCTTTTGTTTTTCTTTGTTTTTTTCACCAGATTTATTGCACAACCTTTTTGAAGCATAATTATGCTAAAATCGATTGATTTCAGCGCTTTAAAGCAAAAATAATCATATCTTTATGAATAAGATGAGAAAATTCAATTTGCATTGACTTTGTACACAAAATCACGTTTTGGAACAATTTTTGGTCTGACATGCACTTACAAAATGTTGCGTAATTTCAAAACCACTTACTCGGGCGTCACAAATTTGGTCTCAAAAGATGCACGAGACTTAAAAGTATGAACTGTGTGAGTGGCGCATTCAAAAAATTTTGCACGGCGGAATGATCGCAGAAAATGTTGAGGGGGGGTTGATTCAACCTCCCCCATGGTCAGTTTAGGGTTAATAATACATTGGTATTCAAAAAGTAACAGTGAGGAGATTAGCTTATATCTGAAAGAACTGTATTCCTGTTCTTTCTTTGACATCTCATGTTTGAGTGAACCCCAAATATTTAACTGTGTTTTCTCATTGTGTGTAAACTTCTGAATTTTTTCCACATTCCTAAAAAGCAATTGTGTGGGTTATTGTATTTTGACAAATTCTGTCTAAAGTCAAAGCTTAAAGTGTGCAATTTCTAGCTCAATAAAAGTCTAGGAATTAATCCATTTCTACTGAATTAGTTTATCAGTGTCCCTTTAACTCATGAGATCATATATATTATTCACCGAGGCAACGATTCAAAATCCAGGTATAATTTTTTTTAACAGTTACAGATTTCCCGATATGACTTTATTCCCAGCCATGGTGTTTTCCTTCAACAAGAAATTCACCCACATTCTGCTGCACTCAACCCAGGTGAGGTGAACCATTAGGAAATAATTTCTCAAAAGCTGTGAGCTCTGGGATTGCTAGACAATAGATGGATAATTTAGGAGCTCGTTGAGCACTTGCAAGGTGGATACATGTGCTATACAAATCCGATATTTATTTATTTCATTTTTTTATATATTTATTTACAAATTTATTTATTAAAAATTACCCTTGTTCACAGCTGGATTTAACCTTTGTAAATGGAGATGTTGCCCCAGGTGTACCTGTGCGAATCCAAGCTTATGGTACCAATACCAATGGCATTGAGAGTGAACTTCCTAGCGTGAACCAGGGGGGGAATGCGGTGATACCAAACACAGATGAACAAGGAGGCATTCAAACCTCTCGTGACATCCAGTCAAATGTGGTCAGCGTTCGGGTAGTGGTGAGTATTATCTTTGCCAAGCCCCGATCTATCGCCATTAATAGTGTCTGATGTTATTTATGTTATAGCGCCACCTTGTGTCGCTTTGGCTTGGAGAAGCGTCTTGCTGTCTTTTGCTTGCATTGCATTGCTCTATCTTCGATAGTTTCTCCTAACTGCTTCAGTTATGTTAAAAGAGTAAAAAAGTAAGTTGTCTGTTGACTCGTTTGTTCCTTCTCGGTGGCAGCGGTGGGATACAAACCCATGTCATCGAAATGACCGGTGACTCAGTTTTTTTGTATGAAGTATTTTCCAAAAGGGGTACACTAGGCTGAAATTTTTTTGATTTGAACAGAAAAATTAAAATCAGACAAACAAGACACTGAAAATTTCATCAAAATCGGAGAAGGAATAACATTGTATAATGTTTTAAAGCAATGTTTGTTTTGGTGAAACAGTTCTGTGCATATTCATGAATATGTAATAAGCAAACAGATGATGTCATACTCCCACTAATTCTATCATATTTATTCAAATTTTGTCCACCAAGAATAAACAATTGGATTGACACCTGATTTAATGCGTAAGATACTCATTTCTTCTTCTCACTTGACTATTCTGTTACAAGGGAGACATATCATATTTTGTACACACATATTCAAAAATATCAAATAATCATCATGTAGTAACATAAGAAAGAGGACAATGGAGACCAGGGGCCCGTCTTACAAAGAGTTGCGATTGATCCGATCAATTGTAACTATGGAAAGCCAGCAAAGTCAACATATAAAATACGTGTTTGGTAAAACTTCTCTACATATGAATGTATGTCCATAAATTAATTGTTTGCTTGACAATTTGGTGTGTTCTCCTTTGGTTATAAAGGACATCTTGTCAGTTTCCTGTAGAAAATATAACGCTGATGGATTTCCATAGAGTTAAGATTGAGTTGCGATTGATTGTGTTAAACTCTTTGTAAGACAGCTGATATCATTAGCCCACCTAATGGATGACAGTGTGCATTTAAACATTTAAACAAAATAATTCTAGACGTTAATATTCAATAACTTTGTTCTTACTCATCAGATTTTTAAAAACTTCTCAGTGTTCGACTCGGGGAATTTCACTCTGTTTATTCAAGGTGTATTTGTTTTCAGCATGGAGTATCCCTTTAAGGCCACCAAAATCCTTATGTTCGGTCTACGAGCTAACTTTGGAACAAAATGTACAATTTGATGCAAATATTGAGACAGCCGCAATAAAAATAGACATATTGATATTTTTAAAAGATATATAAAAAGAGGAGGGGGAGTGCACAGGCTGGCTTTGCCCTCCCCTGGATCCGTCAAGTCGAGCGTGCCAAGTTTCAGAAATTTTCAAACTGACCAAAACAATTGCAGAAAAACTACTTTTTTATCACTCTCCCATCATCAATTTCACTCATTTTTTCACTGAGTGATTATGAAACAAGGAAGAATCAGAGAATGAAAAAAAAATCCATAAATTTTGAATTTTTTATTGGTTTTTCGAATTCCGAGGAAATTTGTTTTGCGACTTGGCTCTTACTTCAGTGTGATCAGACGCATTACAAAATACAGTTGACGTCACTGTCCCTTTCATGCAGTAGGTCTATGATGATATGCTAGTCATGAAAACCTTTGTTTTACGGACTTTCTCATGAAATCACCCTGTAATGCAACTACTTTAAAAATTAAGGGGGATCTAAACTACTTGAGGTAACTTTAGAACAAAGGTAGAGAAAAAATGAGGCCTAAATGTTATTATTACTGTCTCTTTGTTTGTTTTAATCTTCCTCAGACTTTTGGTGGTCTGTTTCATTGATTTTCTCTTTTATACATGTATGAACTCATCTTGTTTCTTGATTGACATTCTACTTTAAATTGTAATGTTTAAGTGTACTTTTTCAAAAAGAATTTGCTGGCGTTTCTTTTCTTTAAGGTGTCTGTTGTGCAAAATGTGAAAAATTGATATGTGCATTCGCTTGTGAGTAAAGGCAAAATTGAAATGATTATATGAACATTTTTAGTGTGTCATTTTTTAACAGGCCTCCACTGTGAGCGGAGACTACAATCCCGAAAACCAAGCGTCTATCTCATTTGAAGTTACGCCTTCAGACCCTGAAAATGGAGAATTCATCTTAATCAGGCCACAGAATGCAGATGATCGTAAACTAGTTGTAAGTCATGTGTGACCAGTCACCCCAAAACCCAAAATAAATCACTAGGGCCCTATTGCATAAAAGTTACTCTCATTGCAGTAACTTTGCCATCCAGTGGTGACTTCCCTTAAATCCTTCATTCTGATTGGTCGCTTTTCATTGTTACCATAATAGTAACTTTTGTGCAACTGTGTCCAGGAGGGTGTTTCACAAAGAGTTGAGTGTGACATAGGACCTTTTCACACGTGAGTCTTGAATCATTGTACTGATGATTGCAATTCGTCTTTCGAATCATCGGGCCTTTCTCACGGAAAATTTGTACCGCAGTTTGAGTGAAAATTAATTGGACTGAGCAGAATTCGAATTTGTGATTCTAGTTTGGTTTCACACTTGCTAAAAATTTGTCATTATAACCTCACTTTTCTCTGGAATCATTATTCAAATTACCATTTATTACTGTGTGAAAGGGCGGTTAGAGTCTCATTTAAATTCACAGTTGTGTGCAGTAGAAGGCACCATAGAAAATACAGAGTTATGTATAGAAATAATTCAATGAGAATAGCAATAGCCATGTAATTGTATTATTGAAAATAATTAAGACTTGGCGAGGCTGCTTGTTGTTTAAGTAATACTGTTATTGCCATGATTGAAAAATCATTTTATCATCTTTTTTTACCCTTTGAATCATGAGGGTCCTGCAGCTTAATTTGGTCTTGCAATGGTTGAACCATAGAGCTATTACAGAAGGAGATTCTTCTTTCAATTCCTCTGTTAATCCTTTGCTAACGCTTCCCTCTGGCGAAGGAACGATATCTAGCATCAATCGGCGAGCCGCTAGGCAAAAGTAAGAGCCCACTTACGTAACGCGATAAGCCCGCTCGTAAAATCTGAGGTCAGTTATTTTTTTGAAGGTCCCTGCGAGGCACCGCCGAAAACGACGTTCTTCCACATAACTTCCCTTCGAGCTCTGTTTTTTTCAAAATTGAAACACGACTTGCTGTACTTCCAACATCCATATCGCTTCGTACGGATTTCTGATGTACATCTTTCATGTATGGCTGAACTTCTGAGATGATCCCCTTTGCATACATACCAAATACGTCACAATCTAATTTGACTCAACAAAATTACAAACGGAGGAAGTTGGAGATTGGTCATGTTAGGTATGTCTGTCCTCCTTCCGTAGTTAAATCTTTCCCTGCCCGTAACTGTTTAAGAAATTATAACAAGGTGAAAAAGCATACTTTGAGCTTAATTTTTATGCAAAGATCATTTGCATGATTACAATGGCCTTGATGATATAACAACGAATCTACGGGGGCATTTCTACGTCGATTGATACATCGTCGAGTATCTTCGGGTGCCCCATGTACTCCTATTTGTGTAAGTTGAAGGTGAGCGTGATGCTTGAGCTCCGAGCTCGCGCGCCCTGCTCATTCACACAGTACAAGCCTCAGCTCCGGACCGTTTCGGAAAAACTTTATTTGACGCATTTGAAGAGATTGATCTAGACCTAACTTTTATGATATTTTGTTGATTACGGTCTGTAAATTTTATTTATATTAATATTACCCATTTGGTACGAATGACAGCGTTTTAGATTGCATTCGATCAACCTTTCCTATCTTATGTATAGGGCTGATGTAAGTGTGAAAGTGCCGTTATGGACCACCCTACTGTGAGGGGATTAGCGGTGCCGTGCATGGGGGAAAGCGTTCGAGAGAGTCAATCCTACTTCTGTAATAGCTCTATGGTTGAACATATCTCACTGGGAACTGAAGACCCGCACGGGATGAGTGTGTCTTTGCCTTGGTTTGGGATGTGAAGCAGCATCATGTTCCAATCCATGTCTGTTGAATAAAAAATACACACAAAAAGACAGAAATGTTAGCAACTCCAGCCGTCACTGGAAATGAAAAAAAAATACTTAATATAAATAAATGTTTAATGAAAGCACAGCTGGATGAGTCGGTTTTACAAAATCTGGAGTGGATGAGTAGTGAACCCCTTAAATTGTCAGTGAACGGTGCAGCAAACACAAGGGCACCAGGCCCCACCAGGATGTAGCTGGGAACTTCAGTGATGGCGATGGAGGATGGTACTTAGTAGTGATTTAAGATTTCTATTTATATCTAAGTAGCTGTTTGTTATGTACATGTATGAAATTTTGTATCCAAAGGAACTGTTGCTGCGCTAGCGCCATGAGCGTCTCTGGATGGTGTGTGCGCTCAATAAGATATCCCTATTATTATTTTTAACAGATGAACTGATTTTATAAGATTTGCTACCTAGATTATGTAGTACAATTTTCAAGAAAATTGTCGGTTAAAGTATTAATTTTACATTTCTAACAAATATCTAAAAAAATGTACCAAAATATGTTTAATTACCACTGTATTTTTTTGTTATTTTCGTTTTTATGTAAATCCTTCATTTTTTTAAACCTTTGTCAACACCAAATCTTAACCTAAGGTTTAATTTTTGAAATCACAGCATTACTTAGAAAGTATATGGATCTAGCTCATGAAACTTGGCCATAAGGTTAATAAAGTATTACTGAACATTCTGTCTGAGTTTCATGTCACATGACCAAGGTCAAAGGTCATTTAGGGTCAATGAACTTAGACCATGTTGGGGGAATCAACATCAAAATCTTAACCTAAGGTTAAGTTTTTGAAATGTCATCATAACTTAGAAAATATATGGACCTAGTTCATGAAACATAGACACAAGGTTAATCAAGTATTACTGAATATCTTGCCTGAGTTTCACGTCATATGATTAAGGTCAAAGGTCATTAAGGGCCAATGAACTTTATAATTACCATCATAACTTTGACATTTTATGGATTTGATTCATGAAACTTGGACATCATAGTAATCAAGTATCACTGAACATCCTGTGCAAGTTTCAGGTCACATGATTAAGGTCAAATGTCATTTAGAGTCAATGAACTTTGGCCAAATTGGGGGTATTTGTTGAATTACCTTCATAACTTTGAAGTTATATTGGGCTAGTTCATTAAAGTTGGACATAAGAGTAATCAAGTATCACTGAACATCCTGTGTGCATTTCAGGTCACATGACCAAGGTCAAAGGTCAATGAACTTTCATTGGCCGAATTGGGGCTATCTGTTGAATTACCATCACAACTTTGAAAGTTTATGGATCTGATTCATGAAACTTGGACATAAGAGTAATCAAGTATCACTGAACATCCTGTGCGAGTTTCAGGTCACATGATCAAGGTCAAAGGTCATGTAAGGTCAATGAACTTTTGCCATGTTTGGGGTATTTGTGGAATTCCCATCATATCTCTATATTGGTCTAGTTCATAAAACATGGAAATAAGAGTAACCAAGTATCACTGAACATCTTGTGCGAGTTATAGTAGTTTTCAAAATCAGCACTGCTGCTATATTGAATCGCGTGATGCAGGTGAGACCGCCAGAGGCATTCCACTTGTTTGTTGTTTTTTATTGAACTTTTGCAGTTATAAATAGCATAAAGTAAATCAATGTAGATTCCCCACAGGCAGGATGCATGGTTGCAGTGAGCAAGTGCCTTTATGTTTTTTCGTGACATGTTCTGATCATTTTTTTCCTTGGTGATTTAGGTTGGTATCAATACTCAATTCCTGATCCAGAGGGTCGGTTCATCAGGAGTGCCTCCAAACACAAATCTTCATTACTTGGTAAGTTACTTTATTCAGTTCCTTTTCATTTTTTTCCATAAAAAAAAAACAGGAAGTAACTTAGAAGAACAAAGTCTTACAGAATGCTGCGCTCAAAATATAAACAATAAAAGCAACTCCCCCCAAAAAATTGAAAAGGGTGCATATTTCAAGTAAATGATACAAACAAGCTATACAACAGAGGTTTTTCTAAAAGGGGGAGGGGATATTTTCCCAAGGAAAGATTTGACAATAAAAAAAAGTAAATCTAGGCCTATCTACATTTCATCCACAAATGAAATTGACAAGCAACAAAAAAATTGTCCTCACTCTCAAAAAAGGTGCACACTTGTGTTTTAATGACATTTTTACATTACAAATTTTAATTGTGCCTTTCAAAAGGATCCCCCGTGGAGCTGCCAGTGATATACAAATAAGATAAATTGAAAACATAACATATCATACAACTAGATATATTTATATCACGCAAATACAGCTTTGGCAACTCTTTTCATTTAAATATTGTGTGACAGAAATGGATAAAGAGAACAAAGGTAGGCGTAGCTTAAATCAAGGTTCCCCAGAGCTATCTACCCTTTTGGAAATATATATTTGGGATGGAGAGGTTTTCCTATGTGTAATCAATAATAATAATAAGAGATTATTGGACTAAATTACATAAAATTACATCCACATGTAGAAAAGTAATAGCATTTTACATGTACATGTGTGAAGATGTAAATATTATGATGATGTAATTTTAATATTTTACCAATCTAGAGTGCCATTAACATTTTTTTTGTGGGAAATGCTGTATTATATACCGGTATATATTTCTCTCTGTATTGTCCTTGGTAATTATTTGGGAGATTCTTACGATCTATTAAAGTATCTTGTATATTGATTTTTTACTATGGTTTATATTTTGATGTATAGTGACTTCCTGCTGAAATGATGTCATTAACATTTTTTTATGTATGAACGTGGAAATGAAAGTCCGAAGCTATATTATGATTAATATTGGCATTGCAACGTGCTGGGCCATTCCTATGAAACTTCCAAAAGACATCCGCAATATTTCTTGTCTTACTACCTTCAGAAATTTACTAAAAACAAGTTTTCTAGTACATGCTACTCTTTTCTTTCTTTGATAAATTTTTATTCTTTACTGCACCATATTTTCACTGTTATTATTATTATTATGAATATTGTTATCATTGTTATGCATATAATTATTAGCATTACTATTATCATTGTTATGAATGTTATTATGAATATTTTTATTATCATTATTGTGAACACTGTTATTATTATTGTTATTATAATAATTGTTATCATTATTATTATTATTATTATGAATATTATTAATGTCATTATTATCATTATTATGAATATTATTAATATTATTATCACCATCATTGTTATTATTGCTATTATTATTATTTTACCTGAACAGTGCATTACAGGGGGAAGGATTGTCGAAAGCAATTTTCAACCAGGCATGCCTGATGTAGGCACATCCATCAATATAGTGATCACGTCCAACATGGCGCCACAAATGAGATTAATCGTCTACTACATGACTGCCACCGGCAGAGTCATCGCCGACTCCCTTCGACTTGGTGTAGAAGAAAAGTGCAGGCAAGATCCTCCGGTGAGTACGTACCCTAGATGAATTTGCTTTCGCTCCTTGAAAGCATATCTACCTTGTCCCCCTCGTCTTGTAGTCAGATGGATGTTGATTCAAATCCCTGCCAAAAACCAGTCGAGGTTTTCAATCAGGTGCGCGTTCCATAGAGTTACAACTGGGCTCCGTCTTACAAAGACTTACGATTCATCCGATCAATCTCAAGTATATGGAAATCCAACAATGTCATAATTTTTTTTAGCAAATTTGCACAGTGTCCTTTGAAAACAAAGAGAATCATACTGAATGGTCAAGAAAACAGTGAATGTATGAATATACATCATTCTATAAAATATTTTGAACAAACATGTAATTTTAGATGTTGACGTTGCTGGCTTTCCATAGTTGCAATCGATATGATCAATCATAACTCTTTGAAAAATGGGGCCCTGTTGTAACTTTGCCATTATGGCAAATACCATGGCAACAGGGCTCAGAAGCCACCAAAATCAAGGTTACCATGGAAGTTTCTGTAATGGCAAAGTTACAACGGTTGTAATTCTTTATGAAATGCGCCCCTGCAGTCAGTAGACAAACCTGAGGCTTGTCTCACAAAGAGTTGTGTTATTAAATGCAACTGAAAAAGATCCAAGCTCAAGTTCACTATATGCACGTTTCATTGGTCAAAAATCAAGTTGCATTTGATTCGTGTTTGATCGCAACCCTTTGTGCGTCAGGACCCTGCTCGAGGATTCTTCCCTCTCTAACCGATTTACCCATTGCCTACTCTAACCGGATGAACTTTGTACAAAGCCAATGGGAATTGAATTGATTCAAACCAGTCAAAAGGACACTTTTATTTCTCAAACAAAATCATAGGCTGGATTACTTCCTGACATTCGTTTATCTATATCTATTCACTCACTGCAATATTACAATGTATTTTTCATAAACTAACTTGATTTTATTGTCATTTGATTGACTCTATACACACGTATATTTGTAGCTATTTGCATTCTTATTAATATTCACAAGTCACATGAGAAAAATTCAACTTTTTGCACTGAAACCAACTTTTTAAAAAATGAATCTTAACAAAACACAACTTCCAAAGATCACACTTACAGATCAAATTTTGACATGATGAATTTTCAGATCTAAAGGTAAAAAAGTGCAGTTTAAGCCACTTTTTTCACACATTGTAACTGTTTTTTACAGGGATATATTTACGTACAAAAGACACGTCAGGATGGTGGATCTAAGGAGTATTTTACACATGTTTTGCACTATTTTTCTCCTCTGAAATGCTATGGGAGTATTTGGTACATCTTCTGATCGCGTGATTCTGATCGGAAAAATTCTGTATGCAAAAATAACAGCTTATACAGTATCCTGGGGGCGGGATGTTTGGCAAAGATTGATGTATGACTCAGAGTCGCACTTACATATGTAAATACCAAGGTCTGTGTGTTAGAAAAAGCATGACCGCATTAGTCAGATGATGCTAAGAGGACACACTTCTGCATATTGATCAATAAGATTACGCGTTACATACGCATTGGTAGTTAAGTGCGACTCCAAGTCATACTTAGCTCTATGTGAACGAGTAAAATTTTTCTGGGCTGGACCTTGCCTATAATACTGAAAATTCAATTTGTCTTTAAGCCAAATTATGTCTTATTATTTATATTTTTGATTCCCTTTGTAGCTATCTTTGAGAGTGCTTCTAGAGCGACCTCCTCTAATGCTTTCACTTTCAGCCAAAATGTATCTTGTCCGTTATTTATAATTTTGATTCACTCTGTAGCTCTCATTGAGAATACTTCATAAGCTACCTCCTATGATACTTTCACTTTTAGCCAAGGTACATCTTGTTTGTTGTTTAGATTTTTATTCCCTTTGTAGCTAACATTGAGAATACTCCCTGAGCTACTTCCTCTAATACTTTCACTTTTAGAATAAGTATTTCTTGTTTGTTATTTATATTTTGTATTCACTTTGTAGCTCTCATTGAGAATACTACCTGAGCCACCCCCACCTCTACTTCCTAGCTATGACCCACATTCCACGATTGAAGTTGAAATCAAGGCACCAAACGATTCCTCCATCGGTCTGCTAGCTGTCGATAAGGCTGTCTATCTGCTGAGAGATAAGGATAGAATGAACAATCGAAAGGTAAGTCAGTCGGTAAGAGGGCGAATCCAGGATTTTCCAAAAGGGGGGCAAATTTTTTGGAGGAAAATTTTGGTTTTCAGCCACAAATTAAGGATATTTCATACCCGAAAAAATTTGACAAGCAAAAAAAAATTAAAAAGATTTAATAAAATGAGTTCTTCAATTTCAACAGAGGGGGCACACCTCTGTTTTAATGGCATTTTTACATTACAAATTTTAATTTTGCTTCTCAAACGGGGGCACGTGCCCCCTGTGCCCCCTGGATCCGCGCCTGGTCGGTAGTTGGTAGTTGCCATAATAGCAAAGCTACAACAGTTGCAAGTCCTTTATGAAATGGGCCCCAGTAATTATTACGGAAAAATGAGAAAAAATACCGATGGTTTCATGCAAAATACTGATTTTTAAAGTTTCATTTTATGTGTTGTCCTATGGTATTTCTGTGAAAGTACTGATTTTCTTACCAAAATACTGATTTTCAGCATTTACAATACTGAAATATATGATCTTGATCAGGTGACCCCTACAGAGAGTTACGAAGTAGTACTGGTTTTCAGAAATTATTACGGAAAAATGAGAAAGGATACCGATGGTTTCATGCAAATTACTGATTTTTAAAGTTTCAGTTTATGAGGGGAGGCTGAATCAGCCCCCTCCCCCGTCTTAAGATTAAATACCGGACTACGGGGGTGGCTAGATTCACCTTACAGACATCACCCTCATCCCTTCACGTTACTGTGTTCATCAGTGCATCTTCCTCCCTCAATCCACCCTCCTACCCTCCACCACCACTTGGTTCCTCCAGGGGAGCGTTTCATCAATATTTTCATCCGACAAGTTGTCAGATCTGACATCTTTCCATGATTTTGATTGGCTGAGAGGCACTGTTCCTACGGTAACTGTCGGATAAAATGTGACTTGTCGGATAAAACGTCCAACAAGTCCTTTCATGAAATGCCCCCCAGGTTTCCTTGGGTCGCCTGAAAGGTTTTTCTTTACGTTGGCCAGAGTAGCTATGATTTTAAGAACAGGGGCCTTGTTTCATTTAACTTTTTATAATAACAAAAATTACAATCACAGTTAAAAAGGTACTGATATCCTTCATCTGATTGGCTTATAGTAGATTTGTTATAGAAATTGTGTATTCGTTTGCTATAACAAATCTTTATGAAAAGGGAGCTTGAGACTGAAACTGTCAGTGTCTTAACAGTACATGTATATTGCAGATTTGCCTGCAATCTCTTCATATACTTTATATTTGTTATATCCTTCGTCTACATCGATCGTGCACTAATATTTTGGTCTAATTGGTATACAGCCTTTTTTCAATTTTGCTTGATTTCCAGTTGGCTATCACCATTTATTGCAATACATGTATCTACTTTATGTAGCCCGGGCCCCCCCTCGACATTTTTTGTGATAATGTCTAAATGCAAAAAAATTATACGCTGAAATTTCATGACTTTTTTTCTTTCACATCTCCCGCACATTTTGAGACCCTGTTTGCGAAAATCGAGGGTACACTTGCGGAGATATAGCACATATTCGTGACCAATGTCACCAAAAATGGCAATTTCCATTGACTTTTGTGTTTACAATGTATGGGTTTTACAAGAAGTGTTGTCAGATGAATTTTTTTTCTGTTTTTCCTCACATAACTTTCTTTTGGACTATCGCCAACTATTCTAGATTTAAAAAAACAATAAAAACATAGAGATTTCAAAACAAAGAAATACATAACAATTTGAAACACGGAAGGAAACAAGAATATTATCGAGAAAAATTAGCATATGCGCATACTTAATTACTATTGTAATCTAATATTTATACAATTTCAATACAGTTGAGTGAGCTGTCTTTTAGATTACATTACTGGCTACTAACATGCTTGATTCCATTGCATTTTCTCAAAAAATGGGGGGAAAACTACAAAAAAATGAAAATTCCTTGAAAAAAATTGAATATTTGCATATTTAATTAGATAAATAAAAAATGATACTAAATATCACAAATTTGACAACGCATTCTTGTAAAATACATAATGAGACACCCACACACCAAATTTGGTCGCAATCGGTCGATAAACGGTCGAGATTTGATTTAATTAATTTTCGTTTGATAATTAAAACTTTACAAGTTGAAAAAGTGGAAAATTGACAAACTGGGCTAATAGCTAGAAATAGACTTAGTGGGTTAAGGCTAAGAGAAGACTTAGACCAAAATGAGAGACCAAATTGTCGCACGCACCACGAACCGTCCTCTCTGGGCACTTTGATGCGAAAGTTTGTTTTGCAGGGAACATATTTTAAAAAAAGTTTTTTTTAAACCAGCAATAAGTTCATCTACAAGGAGAGCAAATTATTTACCGGTGTCTTTGTTTGATAGTTCAGGTTCCAAAGTTTTATCCCGTATCTTTACATTTACGCCACAGTGGGCATCGTAACAGAGAGGACGGTTCGTGGTGCGTGCGACGAAATGGGTCAAGCCCTGTTACATTAACGCATAATGCCTCAGTCAACGCACAATGTCATAGGTCGCATGACGCATGACGTCGCAAGACTTAACACATGATGTCGCAGTATATCTTGGTCTGAAATTCCCCAGTTAAATCATGATTATGATGTATGTTGTTGTTGTTGTTGTTTTTCAGATGTATAATAGGATGAAGAGCTATGACACCGGCTGTGGACCAGGAGGGGGATTCGATACTTCTCAAATTTTTAAGGTAAAATAAGAGTGACAAGTTATAAACCACAGTACACATTTTCACAGTCCACACTTGTTGCTTTTTGTCTCGCCCACCAGAGGTGAAGGCGAGACTTAGGGATTCAAATGTCGTCCGTCCGTCACAAACCTGTAATGACACATAACTCCACAACCATAAGTCGCTTTTCAACCAAACTTAGATGGGAGATGGACTTTGGAGACCTGCATGTTATGCTGCAGTCTGAGGTCATACGGTAAGGTCAAAGGTCATTTTCAGGTCAATGTTAAAGTTTACATGCAAGACTCTTAACTCCGCAACCATAAGTCGCTTTGGAGGGCGCCCTTGATGTCTAGCTAAGTAGCAGGTTTTTTTATTGAGCTCCGTTTTTAACTTTGATTTTTCGACCAAAAGTTTATTTTCTGCATCGTGAGTCATGAAATTACTGAAGATGGGTAAAAGTGAAAGACTTAAGAGACAACGACAAGCAACTTCTGAGGAAAAATGTGACGTGGAATCGGGAAAAGCGAACAATTCTGACACGACTGCCACGCCCCGGGAAAAGGTACGTACTGCAAGTACGAACGTCGATACAGATACGATGTTACGTAACATTCTTGAGAAGGTGTCTGTGCTTGATGAGATCAAATCTGATATAAATACCATATCAGAGAGAATGAGCAGAATTGAAACTAAGTTTGAGAGGATGGATACAAGGATTCAGGATGTGGAAAATGCGACAGAGTTTATGGAAAATGAAATGAGGGAAATGAAGGAAGAAATCCAAAACATTCAAGCAACAAAAGCAATAAAACATATAAATGTTTAACCCTATCTAGGCCAGGGTATTTTGGGAGTTCATACGGCGGGGGGGGGGCTTCCAGACCCCCCCCTTGAGATATTGGTCGTCGACCGTGCAATCGCGACGAAAATTGGCACGCAGGTTGTCTAAGATATAATCTACAAAATTGTATAGTAATTTTTTTCATGCGAGTCGTTATTAGGTAATTATGCTAATTTATGCATAATTAGTATGCAAACCCTTATAAAAAAAATTGAATGGTATACCATTGACTACCATTTATCATACACCATTGATATACCATTGGAATACCATTCGCACAGCACCCACCATACACCAATGGTATACCATTCAAGCCTCAATGGTATACCATTCAAACTAATTTAAATAATTCGGACGTTACTATTACCATATTCATGAGCACCATTTACCATTCATATACCATTGATCAAACACCATTCACCATTGATCTACCATATGGCCACTATAGACAGGTTTACCATTGACCACCATTCACCATTCAGCCACCATTCACTGGCCTACCATTTACCATTCAGCCACCATTCACTAGACACCATTGGCCTACCAATTACCTTACACCATTCGCCTACCATTCAACATACACCATTCGTGTACCATTCACCATATACCATTCGTGTACCATTCACCATCCGCGTACCATTCATCGTGTACCATTCGCATACCATTCACTTTACACCATTCGCGTACCATTCACCGTACACCATTCGCCGTACACCATTCGCCGTACACCATTCGTGTACCATTCATCGCTCACCATACACCATTCAACTACCATTCGTCGTACACCATTCGCGTACCATTCACTGTACACCATTCGCGTACCATTCACCGTACACCATTCGCCGTACACCATTCGTGTACCATTCACCGCTCACCATACACCATTCAACTACCATTCGTCGTACACCACACACCGTTCACCATTGATTGACCATTCACTTTACACCATTCTACCATACACCGTATACCATTGACCTACCATTTACAGTACACCATTGGCCTACCATACACCATTGAACTACTATTCACCGTACACCATAGGCTTACCATACACCATTGGCTTACCATAAACTGTACACCATTGACCTACCATTAACCATACAACACTGTCATACACACTATACTATTAGTCAACCATTCAAATAACACCATTGGTCATACACTATAGACCACAAGTGTAAATTCAATGGTAGACCAATGTTTTACACTGAAAGGTAGACAGTAGAACAACGATGTGCAATGTATAGTAGGCCAATAAAGTACAGTGAATGGTAGACCAATGGTGAACAGCATATCTCTGGGGTTAATGGTAGGCTTAATAATGGAATAAGTATACACAAGAAAAAAAATGAAAACAGTTACTTATTTCAAGAACGTCAATAAAATGTTTTTACTATAAGAAGTTTAAGTACAGCATAAATGGCACAGAGTATTCACAAGTATAGACTTTATAATAAAGCACATAAGTTATTAATATATATGACTTAGCTACTCGTTGATATCTATACTCTGTCAATCTTGTTATCTAAAAATAAACATGCATCAAGACAGAGTTTGATTGAAAAACACAACAAATGAAACTAACATTTCCAAGAATAAACCTGTTCTCTCATATTGCTTTTTACATGGATTGGGTACTTGGCAAAACCACTGTTCTGCATACAAACCTGATACTTGTAATACAATAAACTTGATGTTAAATCTGTTGTGTGTAATTGCTTTCAACGACATTAATAAACATTTTTTACTAATAAGTTCAAGTACAAAAGAGTATTGACAGGTATGGCATAAAAGCACCATATTATGAATACATGTGACTGTGCGACTCCACAAGAGATCAATGATTGCACTCCACATAAATATTATGTTAATCTTCCTATAAACAAATTTACATGTAAGACAGAGTTTGGACAACAAACTAATGAACACCAAATTTCGAAGATTAAACTCAAAATGTGTGATAGCCTTCACATGGCCAAATGAATATAGGGTACCACACCTAGAAGAAATGAAATATCCCCAAAAGGGGGGAAAATAGTACCCCAAAAAGGGGGGAAAATAGTACCCCCAAATTGGTCTCTTTTTTCTTTTCACCTAAAAAGATATATCAATGGCATGTTTCTACATAGAATTGTTAAAAGGTATTACCCGCCTAAGTATCCAGAATCCCGGATAACTTTCCTGAAGAAACAGACGCGATGCGGTTTATTGATAAATTGCATCGCGCAAAATACGGTTTCTCATAACCATCTCTCTGAGAGGTGGTTATTGCCATGTTAATCCATTTAAATTTTATGTAAAAACATGGGGCAAAATAGCATACGTGTCTGGCTTAAGTGCGTGAACCAAGAAGTGCGATCTCACAGTATACATATATTCTGGCCGGTTTTTATCTCGCCAGCTGATCGCGAAACATGTGTACCTGTTACAATGAGTGAGATCTACCATGAATTTTGAAAATTTTCCTAACGAGATGCAATTTTTGACATACCAAAATGCAATGTGAGGTTATAGGTTGAATTTTCTGATTTTCCGATTTCCGCCGTATTTGCGACGCGAAATGCAAGTTAATCAGATTATTCAGTCTGTAGAAACAGGTTGGTTTAAGAACGATAAGGTTATTCGAGTCCGGAAAAGATAAACTGTTTTTAATGATTTACTGTAGAAACACGCCAAAAGTTTATCATAAATACAATAATGATACATTAAGAAATAAATAATATATCACACATAGAAAAAAATATAATGAAAATAGGGAACGAAAATTATTCAATTTGGAACACTAAAAAACAGAAGAAAAATAGAGACCTTTTTTTGCAAAATATATAGAAAATAATATATACAAGATACCCACTTATTTCTTTCTGTCTATTTTTGTTGTGTTAAATCAGATGAATAACTCAACTATGTGTGAGAAATAATATGATTATTGTCTTACACAGTAAATCAGTAGTCAATCGTAATATTTTACAACCGAGCTTGGACAAAATTTAAATTCATATAATACAAAAAATATATAAATTGTGATCTTGTATATTCATGAGGACTTGCAGAGAACAGTTTTACCAAAAAATAACAACTTTAATTCGTCAAAACTTTGTTAATCCTCAACAAATTTTGATGAAATTTTCAGTGTTTTTTGTTGTCTGATGTACACTTTGAATTATATCACAAAGCTTTCAGTCTCGAGTACCTCTAGCCCTTCAATCAAATTGGTTGGACGACCGGTTACATTTTACATATAACATAGTTATAAGGAGAATGAAGGGGACCATAGAAAGAAAGCATGAGAAAAGGGGAGATTTTGGTAGGGAGAGAATGAATCAGAAAAGGATCATGCTGAAAATTTCATTAAAATCTGATAATAACAAAGTTATTGAATTTGAACAACATTTTGGTAAAGAATTAACCCAATGTACACATGATCGTCAGGAATATTTGTTAGGCTTATTCTATAAAATGAAATAATTATTTCATATTTTCATACATGTGTGTATGATATGTCCCAAGTATCATATCATTATTTCCAGCAATGCATATCTTCACATTAAAGGTCAAGTCCATCACAGAAAAGGTTGTTTTGAATCAAAAGAGAAAATCAGGCAAGCATCATGCAAAATATTTCATCTAAATCGGATGCAAAATAAGAAAGTTATGACATTTTGAAATTTCGCCTATTTTTCACAAAATAGTTATATACACAATTTACCCACATGCATATGAGAGAATCGATGATGTCCCTCACTTTTTGTTTTGGTTTTTATTGTTTGAATTGTACAATATTTCAATTTTTACAGATTTGACAATAAAAAAATCAAAATAAAACTTTATATCATAGGACAATGAGGAGAAAATTATAATATTTCATATTTAAAAAACAAAGAAAAGTGAATGAGTGATGTCATCAGTTCCCTCATTTCCATACCGACCTGGATGTGCATGTAACTATTAAGTGAAATTGAGCGAAACTTTAAAATGTCATACCTTTCTTATTTTTCATCCGATTTTTATGTTTGATTTTTCTCTTTTAATCAAATCAACTTTTTTGTTAGGGTGGACATGTCTTTGAAATAAATTTTCACTCCATTTTTTATAGTTCTCGGAGGGCAAAATGTAAATTAGCGCGACTTCTTGTAATAAAATACAAGTGGGGATATGACATCAGCTGGTTAGTGGTTCTGACTCTCACCTTCCAAACAGAGGGTCGTGAATTTGAGTCCTAGCCATGGTGTGTTTTCCTTCAGCCCGAAATTCATCCACACTGTGCATCACTAGACCCAGATGAAGTGAATGGGTACCCGGCAGGATTAATTCCTTGAAGCTGTAATAAGAAATATTGGATGATAACAATGCAAAGGACAGTATATTAGCTAAGGGTTCAAAATATGAATGCTTCTCGTGTATAAGCTTTCTTTAGAAGTTCATTTTTTTTTATATATCGAGAAATTTGCAGTATACTCTACCATTCAATTGAATGATACCAATTAACAAATATCAACAAAACATTTGGTAAAATATGATAAATAAATTTATGTTTAACCATAGATGGGTAGACAATAACCTATCTAATGGGAGGTTGCCCCAATGATGAAAAATACCACAACAAATGAATACCTGGGGACAAAGTGTCCACCCTTCCCCCCTCAGCCAACATACTGATTTTTTTTTCTGGGGGGGTTGTCAGAAAAGACGTGTGCTCCTCTAAATAGGGATGACATTTGTCCTTTCTCAGGATTTTTTACCATTCCTGACAAGGTT
The DNA here is from genome assembly GCF_018143015.1 of Lytechinus variegatus. Lineage (NCBI taxonomy): Eukaryota > Metazoa > Echinodermata > Echinoidea > Temnopleuroida > Toxopneustidae > Lytechinus > Lytechinus variegatus. The sequence continues at coordinate 20,203,125 of NC_054745.1, read as the reverse complement.
TTTTTTCAGCTATGCCACTGCAGGAATACAATCTGTTTTATCTCATGAAGCTTTGCAATTTTTTCTACTGAAGAAAATTTTTACACACCTACCTTTCATAAACTCCAACTGTTTCTTGTACACGGCACGTTTTCTGTGTTCAACACCCGTCGTGTCATTCCCAGATAAGGCTGGACCATATACCTTATCATCCAGTGTATCCGTCGTCCAAACTTTGAAAATGAAATAAAATCAATTTGAGTGTTGTAAAATCTGCATGTATGTGCAGATAAAAACAAAAATAGAATACTAATATAGTAATAGAAAAAGAATGATCTTAGAACTTTAATGTTAAAGATATTTTTCATGGATCTCTGATTACCAGCCCAGAATTCAGGATAAAGATAAGGAAATGTGATAGTATTCAGCGTAGTTCAGACAAGGCTGTATTATAACTGTGCATGCTTTATACTAGTAAAAGCTAGGTCATCTGAAATCAAATTTCTATAGCAGCAATTTTCAAGAGGGTAATCGATGACATAAATTCCATTTTTCTGGTATTGACAATCGCAGAAGCAGATCCAAGAGGGCACATTTGACCTGTACCCCACCTTGAGAGCAATAGTCGATGCGTTTGATAAAAATGTGGCTTTCTTACACAAGTGTTCCCCCCCCCTTCGAAAGTTACAGCAAATATTTATATTAAAAATATGTCTCATACAAGAGGATCTCTTTTTTGGTTTGCTTGTTATTTAAAGTTTCCTTGGGAAAATGTGCCCCACTACCCCCTTTGAGAAATCATGGATCTGTTCATGGACAATCATATGCCAGTGGATGAACTCCAGACGTTTTTAGGCAAGTTTTGATCAGTAAATAAATAAAAACAGATAAAATGTGATCACAGGACAAACTTAACTTTAAAAAAGGATAAAATTTACTTTAAAAAATTGATATGCCTAGCCCCATGAAAGGATCTAAGAATACCCTCCCGCACTAATGCAGTTTCACACCAGCCAACTCACAGTGAACAATTGTGTACAACGGATAGCGGAGCGTGAACGTAGTGGTCGTGTACATTTTTGCTTATTACATGACGTCATCCAGCCACTGCCGAGAACCAATTTATGAATGAAAATATAGTAAGCATGCGCAGTGCAAGCCTTTTGTTTCCCCACACAGAATTCCACCAAAACAAGTGTGCAATTCTCTATCACCTCGTACCAAAATCGACCTAGAATTTCAATTTTCCTATATTTTATATGAATTATGAAAGGTATTCTCGGAGGATCTATTTTCTCATCGATACCGCACAGGTAAGCGAATTTTGAATACTTCTTGCTTTTCCATCAAAATTTTACGAATTAGCGTCTATATGACATCGTGTTCCTTGGAATTTGTAGTCTATCGCAACGTGCACAAAGTCAATTGGCTTCCGGGTTTCGGAGCGTCGCGTGAATATGCATGAAATTGCAGAGTTTCGATAATTTTCGATCGATACCAGAGCGATCCGATCACGAACCAAGACCATTTAATGCGTACACAACATGACCGGATATCGTTATCGCTATTTCCGCACGCAGTCCAAAGGAATTATTTTTGGGACCACGTGGTCATGACGTGATCTGCGCGATTGACCAATCAGTGGTCTTTGAATCGCTGTGCGGAGACGATCTATCCGTTGTACACAGTCTATGGACAATTGTTTGTTGTGCATGCAACTTCGAGCAAAACTCCCCACCAGAGTTGTCTACACACATTTTGAGATCAATATGCCCACCACTTCAAAATATTGCGGATCGCTTGGATTCGCAGTCATGTTGATATGGACCGAAGTTATGCGATCAAAAGATTCGCATGCGGCATGCTGGCAGTTTGTTCGCCACATGTTAGCATGATTTGGTTGCTAACTTCAGTCCATATATATATATTAAGGCGAATCCCAGCGATCCGCGAAGTGATGTCTACGGATTAGATCAACGACGTTGAGATCAAGACTAAATACAGCCGTTCCCAATATTTTGAAAAGCGGTGGGTATATTAACATAGAAATGTGACTGAGAGACCTGTCATGACATTTGGGAACAAGTTTTGGTGATGATGTATGCTGGTAATCGGCCGGTGCAAAACTGCATTAGCGCCAGTTTTCTCTACATAATTATTGCAGCCTCTGTAGAAGAATTGAATAGGAATCGTTTGTCACTCCGTCCAGTCACAGTTCCACACACAAAGTTCACATTTTACCATTGAAATAGTATGTGCAACACAGCGACAAATTGTGTACAACGGATAGCGGAGCGTGAACGTAGCGGTCGTGTACATTTTTGCTTATTACATGACGTCATCCAGCCACTGCCGAGAACCAATTTATGAATGAAAATATAGTAAGCATGCGCAGTGCAAGCCTTTTATTTCCCCACACAGAATTTCACCAAAACAAGTGTGCAATTCTCTATCCCCTCGTACCAAAATCGACCTAGAATTTCACTTTCACGTATTTTATATGAATTATGAAAGGTATTCCTCGGAGGATCTATTTTCTCACCGATACCGCACAGTTAAGAGAATTTCGATTACTTTTTGCTTTTCCGTCAAAATCTTACAAATTAGCGTCTATATGTCATCGTGTTCGTTGGAATTTATAGAGTCTATCGCAACGTGCACAAAGTCAATTGGGTTTCGGAGCGTCGCATGAATATGCATGAAATTGCAGAGTTTCGATAATTTTCGATCGATACCAGAGCGATCCGATCACGAACCAAGACCATTTACCGCGTACACAACATGACCGGATATCGTTATCGCTATTTCCGCACGCAGTCCGAAGGAATTATTTTAGGGACCACGTGGTCATGACGTGATCTGCGCGATTGACCAATCAGTGGTCTTTGAATCGCTGTGCGGAGACGATCTATCCGTTGTACACAGTCTATGGACAATTGTTTGTTGTGCATGCAACTTCGAGCAAAACTCCCCACCAGAGTTGTCTACACACATTTTGAGATCAATATTCAATATGCCCACCACTTCAAAATATTGCGGATCGCTTGGATTCGCCGTCATGTTGATATGGACCGAAGTTATGCGATCAAAAGATTCGCATGCGGCATGCTGGCAGTTTGTTCGCCACATGTTAGCATGATTTGGTTGCTAACTTCAGTCCATATATATATATTATTAAGGCGAATCCCAGCGATCCGCGAAGTGATGTCTACTGATTAGATCAAAAGATTTGCATGCGGCATGCTGGCAGTTTGTTCGCCACATGTTAGCATGATTTGGTTGCTAACTTCAGTCCATATATATATATTAAGGCGAATCCCAGCGATCCGCGAAGTGATGTCTACGGATTAGATCAACGACGTCGAGATCAAGACTAAATACAGCCGTTCCCAATATTTTGAAAAGCGGTGGGTATATTAACATAGAAATGTGACTGAGAGACCTGTCATGACATTTGGGAACAAGTTTTGGTGATGAGGTATGCTGGTAATCGGCCGGTGCAAAACTGCATTAGCGCCAGTTTTCTCTGCATAATTATTGCAGCCTCTGTAGAAAAATTGAATAGGAATCGTTTGTCACTCCGTCCAGTCACAGTTCCACACACAAAGTTCACATTTTACCATTGAAATAGTATGTGCAACACAGCGACAAATTGTGTACAACGGATAGCGGAGCGTGAACGTAGCGGTCGTGTACATTTTTGCTTATTACATGACGTCATCCAGCCACTGCCGAGAACCAATTTATGAATGAAAATATAGTAAGCATGCGCAGTGCAAGCCTTTTGTTTCCCCACACAGAATTCCACCAAAACAAGTGTGCAATTCTCTATCACCTCGTACCAAAATCGACCTAGAATTTCAATTTTCCTATATTTTATATGAATTATGAAAGGTATTCTCGGAGGATCTATTTTCTCACCGATAACGCACAGGTAAGAGAATTTCGATTACTTTTTGCTTTTCCGTCAAAATCTTACAAATTAGCGTCTATATGTCATCGTGTTCGTTGGAATTTATAGAGTCTATCGCAACGTGCACAAAGTCAATTGGGTTTCGGAGCGTCGCATGAATATGCATGAAATTGCAGAGTTTCGATAATTTTTGATCGATACCAGAGCGATCCGATTACGAACCAAGACCATTTACCGCGTACACATCATGACCGGATATCGTTATCGCTATCGATACTTCCGCACGCAGTCCGAAGGAATTATTTTTCGGACCACGTGATCATGACGTGATCTGCGCGATTGACCAATCAGCGGTCTTAGAATCGCTGTGCGGAGACGATCTATCCGTTGTACACAGTCTATGGACAATTTGCCGTTGTGTGCAATGAGTGGTGTGTACAGTGTAGCTAAGTTATAGACCTAGCTGCGTAGCCTTTATCATTTTTTAAACTTTAGGACCCATGTTTCACCTCCATTTTATCTCATTTCAATACCAACATCTATCAACAACAACAACAACAAATTATAGGCCTAATTTCAAAGCAATCTTTGTCGGCAAGTTTTCAATTTCAGTGAATTAACGTGTGCAGTAACGGTCTATTTCACAATTAAAACTTTGACAGTCTTGACATTAGCATTAACAAATCATTCATTCATGAATTCAATGTAGGCCTATTCAGAGATGGTTTTTGTAAAACATTGACAATAAACATCAGGCAATATGAGCGAATTACTATTCACTGCTCGCCGAGCTAAACTCTGCCAATTCAAAGCATAAAAACCATAAGCACTCCCTATCGTCAAAGCCACGTCCCGGCCCGTAGAGCAGCGGCCAGCGCCAACGGGGCAGTGACGGTGGCAGTGCAGTGGTCGTGCATGTCGTGGCAGTACAACGACATCTAACATTTTGAGACAATTTGAGAAATAAATAAAAAAAAATTGTTATAGAACTTACTGTTTAGCCTTCTACAAATGACTTTGAAGTCGCTGTCCGAATCTGACCCGTGTTCCTTTAGTTTTTGATGAATTATCGACGGACTTATCAACAGCAAAACGGTAGTAGGCCTACCGGTAGATCGAGTTTTCTTTTTCAAATATTGCACTTGGCGGTTAGACGTTCGCGCGCGCGTGCGTGCGAGAACATTACGTATTTATAATAGAGCTACCTGGCAAGCAGCCAAGCGGCCCTGCTCGCCAACGCATATGGGGGGGATAAATTATGACCAAATCTGGGGGAGGGGACTTCTTCGCCAAGATAAATACACATCCCGATATGGGTGGGGGGGGGTGAATCAAACCCAAATCAGGGGCGTCTTCTTTTTCCTCTCGATTGGTTCTGGGTTGGAAACCATGATGGCGTGAGCTCAATTTTTGCCACTATTTCCCTTGGATCTTGGAATCTATGAAAAAAAGTTGATCCCTTCATTTTTTTTCCTTTTCTCTTTTCTTTTTTTATTTTCGTTGTTTTTTTTTCTTTTCTTCTTTGCCTTTTTCTTTTCTTGTTTTTTCCCTTTATATGTATATTTTTTACTCATTCCTCTTCCCTTTCAATTTGCTTTTGTTTTGATTGAAATTGAGATTTCATTCAGTATATTTCTTTTCTGTTACATTGTACTATACCCTGTATGGCGGCAGGGAATTTTGATAGGGGTGGGGGAGCAAGACAATATGGATAAATCATTTCAATCAAGTAATGACCGTCCTATAGAATAGCTCTCCTCTTTATGAACGCCGTCCGTGAGAAAGAATAATTAGGGCCTAAAAATAGAATTAGAATTTTGAAAATATCATTAATTGTAAAAAAAAAGAAAGGAATAATTCATGATTGGAAGCAGCTATAGTAGCGTACAAATGGGTTCGGAGCGGGCTTTGGACGTTGCAGACTGACCATATCAGGGTTTGCGGATGGGAATTTGATAGAGGTTGGGGGACCAAGACAACCAACAGTGAATTCATTTTGAGCAAAATATGGGCCGCGGGCATTGCAAGAAACTTTCAATCGAACGAAAATCAATTTCACACTCCAAAATCAATTGAAAGTCATACTTTTCATTGCAAACTTGCAACTGATTTATTGTTTCTTCCATCAAAAAATCCAAATTGATATGTTTTAGATAAAATTAATGTATATATAACCTGTAAATTTGTATCTTGGGATTAATTGCAAATATCTAAGTTTGGAACACTCCAGATATAGTTCTCTTCATAAAAAGCGGCCATAAATAAGCAAAATGATTATATATTAAATAGAATAAAACTTTGAAAATAAAAATATGAAGAATGTAGTTTAAAATAAAAACGAACAGTATACCGTACGATAGAGGAGCTACATTCATGCCGTTCATTAATTTTGACTACCAAGAAACAAAAAGCGAAAGGAAACAAAGGGAAAAAGAGAGGATGGTGATCAATGTACAATTTTCTATTTAGTACGATACGCATCTTCTTCATGCTCCCTATAAAACGTGCATGTTTGAATTTCAAGATTTTAATGGTAAATGATTACAGGGAACTTTCGGGAGCGGCTGTTAAATAATTTGTCCGTTGGTATTAAGGTACAATTAAAACCCTTTTTATCAAATAAGATTTCATTGACCGATTGATTTTGATTTTGATTTTGCACCCATTGCATCAGATTTAAATTTATAAGGTAATATGTACAATCGTAAAATATACAAATTTATAGTATAGTATGATAACCACTGACTGGATCAATTATATTTAAACACATATAGACCTTTTACTTAATAAGGACAAAGACAATTTAAAAGAATGCAAGAGACCATGTTTACCATCATGAGCGATTACACTTGATTAGGGGAAGCTGCTCGCATAAAAGTCTCGACTCAAAAATTTTATTAACTCTAAATACTTTTAAATCTTTGATATATTTTCTTTAAATCTTCGAAATTATGTTATTGGGTAATGCAATTAGGCACACACCACTAAGCCACTATGGCATTACAATTATCCAACAACTATCCAATTATTATACCACTAGGCACATACTACTAAGACACAATATTGGGCATATGGTATACCATTGATACCAATCATATCATTAGGCATATGCCACTGAGACTATTGTATACCACTGAGACTATTGTATACCACTGAGACACCATTGGGTGTATGGTATACTATTCATCATACCAATCATACCATTATAGAGGCACATACTACTAAGACACCATTGACTACCACTGAGACACCATTGTATACCACTGAGACACCATTGTATACCACTGAGACACCATTGGGTGTATGGTATACCATTCATCATACCATTATAGAGGCACATACTACTGAGACACCATTGACTACCACTGAGACACCATTGTATACCACTGAGACACCATTGGGTGTATGGTATACCATTCATCATTCCATTATAGAGGCACATACTACTGAGACACCATTGACTACCACTGAGACACCATTGTATACCACTGAGACACCATTGGGTGCATGGTATACCATTCATCATACCATTATAGAGGCACATACTACTGAGACACCATTGACTACCACTGAGACACCATTGTATACCACTGAGACACCATTGGGTGTATGGTATACCATTCATCATACCATTATAGAGGCACATACTACTGAGACACCATTGAATACCACTGAGACACCATTGTACACCACTGAGACACCATTGGGTGTATGGTATACCAGTCAAACCGTTAGAGGCACATACTACTGAGACAATATTGAATACCACTGAGACACCATTGGGTGTATGGTATACCATTCATCATACTAATCATACCATTACAGGCACATACTACTGATACACCATTGAATACCACTGAGACACCATTGTATACCACTGAGACACCATTGGGTGTATGGTATACTATTCATCATACCAATCATACCATTACAAGCACACACCACTGAGACACCATTGAATACCACTGAGACACCATTGGGTAAATGGTATACCATCCATCATACCAATCATACCATTACAAGCACATACCACTGAGACACCATTGAATACCACTGATACACCGTTGGGTGTATGGTATACCATTCATAATACTAATCATACCATTAGACACATACCACTGAGACACCATTGGGTATATGGTATACCATTTACCATTGAATAAACTACCAATTACCATTAAGAACTTACCATTGAAACACCACTTAAATACCATTCGCGTACCATTTACCATTCAGATCACCATTCAACTACCATTCGGCACCATTCAAATACCATTGGCGATTTTTATAAGGGAAATCATACTTTTTCTTTTAACTTCATAAATAAAGCTCCAAATGTTCTAATTTTTGCCATAGAAATCTTTGTGATGTTCTTAGCAAGTGTACATGAAAAATATTGTGATATCAGCTCATTTTCTTATGTATTATATTGTTTTTTTCAATTTTTTAAGTATTTCTTTGTTTTTGGGACCTTTTGTTTTTCATTGTTTTTTTCAATGAAATTCTTTGGGACTCTTCTAAGATCATAAACAGCATGAAAAAACATGTATTTAGGCAAGCAAGCATTTATGATTTTGGTTGAAAACACAATTTACATTGACTTTGTACCGGAAATCACGTTTTTGAGCAATATTTTGTTTGACATGCACTTACATGTACGTAACGTTGCGTAACTTCGGATCTGCGTACCCGGGTGACGCAAAATTGGTCTCAAAAGTTGCGCAAGACTTGAAAGTAAAAAGTCAGCGAGCAGCGTGGTCCAAAAATTTTGCGCGGCGAAAATATTGCACAACTCATTGAGGGGGGGGCATAGATAGGGTTGAAAGAGGGTTACAGAGGCCATTATAAACCGTAAACTGTATTGTAATTTTAAAGAACTCCTTGATGGTTCATGACTGCATACAGGAATGAATGGCCAGTGAAATCATGGGGATCCTTAGATCAAAGGTCTTCCTGAATATACATTTCACAATAGCCTAAGAACCATTTGAGGTTGCAACATCTTTATGTACATATATGTGAATAAAGTATTGAACAAAATTTGTCCTTGTATGTTCTTAGGACTCCGGAATGACAGTGCTTACTAATGGAATTTTGGAGGTCGGTGTAAGAACAAGTAAGTTACATGTACCTCTGGGCCCAGTCTAACAAACAGTTGCGATCGATCCAATCAACCACTTAATGGAAAGCCAACAATGTGCCAATAACTGAAATCCATTTTTCTTTAAAATGCTTTTTAGATTGATATACATTCATTAATTGTCTTGACAATTATATTGTCTTCTTCCTCTTTGTACACAAAAGGGCATTGTGCAAATTTCCTGTATGAAAAATTGGATTTCATAGTTCTGGTTGTTTGGGACCCCAACTTACAAAGAGTTACGATTTGTCCAATCAATTGTACATGTAACTCTATGGAAATCCATCAGTGTCATAATTTGTTCTACAGGTAATTTACAAAATGTCCTTTGTGAACAAAGGAGAACACACCAAATTGTCAAGAAATCAATGAATTTATGGATAAACATATATATCTATCATTTTTTTTTAACAAGCATGCATTTTATATGCTGACTTTGCTAGCTTTCCATAGTTGCGATTGATCAGATCATTTGCAACTCTTTGTAAGACAGGCCCCAGATCAATAATCATTGCTCTCTGTGAGACTGGATGCTAGAATTCAACAAAGAGAGTGAGAGAGGAAGAGGGAGAGAACAGGGGGGGGGGTGGAGAGATACATGTAGAGAGAGAGGAAGATTGACCAATTTGTTGGCATCAATGTCATGTGGTTCTTATCGGGGGGGGGGGGGGAGTATATTGCCATTTGAAGATGGAAAATTTGCTTGCACATGATAAAAAAAGAGTTGTTATACACATACATGTCCAGGCATTATTGACGTGTACAATGGAAAGGGTGTCATTCGTTTTCAAACATCATTCTCCTTTTAACACGTAAAGGGTACGTACAGTTTTGCTCGAAGCTTTGAGAATCCCATGGCAAAATATTCATGAATCATTGCAGAGTGTTAAATGTAGACAACAACACGAAACAATATGTCCAGAGAGACATACTTTATTGAATGTGATATTCTATCTCCTGACTTCACAATTAAATCTCTAAAGTATGGCAGAATCTGAATGCCTTAAATATGTTCATTTTCTTTTGGGTTTCACCAATTTGTGAGCACTGCTGTACAGTGTATATCACATGATCATGAAAATGAAATGTTGTAGGAATTTGTTTAGGGTGTGGAAAAGGATGATAGCTTGTGTAAGGGTCCAGTTTGATGATCTGTGTGTAAACACGGTGTGCACCTTTTAATGACATTTTATCATCTCTTTCTTTGTGTAGTTGCCCTCAGCGAGCTTGCACAAATATTACTGTAGAGGGCCACTTTCCGTTTTATCAAAGTGGACTTGAAAAAAACAAAATCAGAAGCGGAGTTGGATTTTCTGTTTCATCAAAATGAAAACAATAAAACAAAAAATCAGTAGTGGTGAAAAATTCTCCGTTTCGACAAAGCACAAATTGTATCTTGCAAACAAGTGTTTCTTGAATTTGACAACAAAAGAAAACGTGAAAAGTCTAAAAGATTCTTTAAGTTCCTTTATGAAGAGAAAACATAGAGAAAAAAATGGTTTTGTAGGAAATGGTAGAAAACCAGTTTGATCTGTCAAATGTTTGATTCCAAAAAAATTTCTCGATATAAATTGTTGATTGAAACAACCTTTTTTCTAAGTAAAATAAAAAATTCAGAATCTTTTTTTTTGCTCAATATTCTTTTTCCAAATCAGAAAAACAAATAATCTGATTCCTACGATCTGTTTCAATTTTTGGTATATTTTTCATATCTCAATACAATGTAACATCTAACAAGAAAGAATAAATCATTGATAATAAAATAATAAACCCCTCGAAAATAGTTTGGAAATCTGAGTTTGGCCTTTAACTTCTCCCAACTCCCATTCTTACACAATACAGGTTTGATATCATTCAAAAGATCATTTAATCCTCTTTAAAATGATACCATGCTTGTTATGATCATGCCATCACTAAAAGAGCAGGATTCAAAAGTCTTTACAGATGAGGTCTGAAATGGAAAGCTGCAAAACACGCAGAAATAATCACGAAGGGTCAATACAGAACATGATTCTTTTGTCTGTGTCAATAGAGATGAAAATCCATTCAAATGAAGAAGCCCCTGCTTCTTTATTTTGGATGTTTTGTTGTGGTTTATGTAACATCCAGCAAGAAAGAAGAAATCATTAATGATGAAATAATACAATAAATTAATACAATAATTCAATATAGATAAGACGGTGGTAAAAACAGTCATTCGAATATTGTAGCTTTGAGACAGATACGTCAAGATGAGTATATGAAAGGTAAACTAATTAAAAGCAGAGCTTTTTTTTACAGTTTCCCTATTAAAGAATAACTTATAAGTATTGCCGACTTGTTTTGATATCAATATGTCATTGAAAAAACAGAAAAGAAAAAATAAGTCACCAGGTAAGGTTCTCTGTTAATAGCCAAAATCGTAAATTTAGTCTCCAAAAGCCCAAAATGAAAAAAAATGGGTTATTTGAAAGAGAAATTTATCTTGTTTATACTGTAAAAATTTGAAGTTGGAAGTTGAATAAAAGCAAAATACGAGAGTTCTTGGACACTATTTTTTTCGGACTGCTTGGAAGTTTCACCGAGATTACATAGTGTGCACGTCTCATTATTGTCTGAACCCCAAACTTCAAACCTTGTTTTCTCCATATTTTAAAAGCATAGGAAGTGACTTTTCAAGCTCACTACAAATCTTAATGTTGATTTTTTTATCAGAGCTGCCAAGTAGTACTGATTTTCAGTATTTAGTACTGAAAAGTGCGAAGAATACTGATACTTTCATGTAAAATACTGATTTCTAAAGTTTCAGTTGTATGTGTGGTCCTATGGTATTTTTTTGAAATACTGATTTCCTCACCGAAATACTGATTTTCAGCTTTAAAAATACTGAAATGTTCTTTTTCAGGTTGGCAGCTCTACTTTATGGTGGCGGGTCACATATGCCATTGGATTGATTCATTCTCCTTGATCTTTAATTACATGTATTAGGTATCGGCTGTGAAGAAGAGGCTAATCGAAGAAGAAGGTCTATTGTTCCCGGTAGGACTATCAATCTTTACATATGAATATAATTGTGTTTTGTATTTGTCACGATATCAGTTATGTCAACTAATAACATGTTAGATTAATTTCAAATTCAATCTTTAATTCATTAATACACAGTTCCTTGTTGTAAATTCAGCGTACTGAGCATTCCACTGCTTTGTTGAATATGCCATACCATTGAATGAAGTGTTGTAACATCGCTTAATTGAGACATTCTAGAATATTGTAGTCTATTTGAATTTTCAATTTGATTTTTTTTTATTACCAAATATCACTGTCAGGTACAATTACAAGGAATAGTGCATCACATATAAACAAAACATTTGGTAATTGGAGCTATTAAACATAATAGCAAGACGCTAAAATCTCAATATTGTACATCAAATACAGTACTAATTCTGCTTCTCACTGTTGCAGAAAATTTCGATCATGTTTAGTGAACATTTTTACACTATTTACAAAAAAAAAATATAGCAATTACCCCGGTATTCACAAAATGTTTATATAGAATTATTTGTTGTCAGGCAGTTTTTTACCATACCAAATTAATCATAATCTTCCAGTAGCATTAATTTTAACGATTTGCTAAATATCTTGCGACTGGGGGCATTTTTAATATTACTTGGCAGATGATTTAAAACATAGCAGTTCTTAACTTGTAATTTCTTACAGTAAATACACCTGTATGATAATTTCTCACCTGCATTGGCTATCTATATACAGTTCCTCTTACTGTATGTAACATATTCGCTAGTAAGATTGCATGTAGCTTGGTTATTTGATTATTTATTGTTATTAGTATAATTATTATCATTATTATGATTATTCTTAGTGTTATAATTATTATTATTAATACTATCATTATTACTAATAATATTGTTATTATTGCTATCATTATTATTCTTTTCATTATCATTTGATTGTTATTATAATTATGATTATCATTATTAATATTATAAATATAAATATTGTAATGGTCATTATTATTTTCATTTTTGTTAGAATTGTTATTACTATTTATATTACATGTATTATTGCTGTTATTACTATTAGCATTGTTTTTTTCATCACCATTATTATTGTTATGATTATTATTATTTATTCTCTCCCATCTTCCTCAGGTGAGATATGCTATGCAGACTATGAATCGTCCTGTTTGGCCACCAGAATACGCTTGAAAAATATGCTTTCCAGTCCTGATTATCAAACCTTTCCGTGTTCCCGTCGTGCTCGAATTTTAGCAATCCAATGTGCTCTCACTCCTGAACAAAAAAGGGTATTTTATTTTTCTTCTTTCAAGGTCATATGAGCTTAGGCATTCTTTCTGCCCTATTTTGATGGTTTATTTCCAATTTGTCTAATGCCAACTCGTCTACTGTCATTCGGTCTACCATCAGTTCGTGCACTCACCACATGGTCCTTTTTCATGTAGTCTAATGCAATTCCATCTAAGATCCAGCTGGTCCAATACATGTAGCATTTAGTCCATATACATGTAACATTTTGGCTAATCAAACTAAAGTGTTAATTGTGCAAAATGAAGGAAAAGAAAATGGGTATTAGACCAACTGGCTATTAGACGAGATGGTAATAGACGAACTGGGGATGTGACAAAGTGATGATTGGACCAAATGGTTATTGGACCAAATGGTTGTTAGACGAAATGTTGATGGACGGAATGGCATTAGACTAAATGAAGGTAGACCATGTGGTGAGTGGACAAGTTGGCAGTGGACAAATTGCCAATTTACCAATTTGACAATAGATCTTATGCATATGATGCCTTAATGTCATAGCGCCCTCCATCAGAGGATATAGGAATGTGCATAAAAAGAGTTGTCAGAGGTACGCCAACTGCAGATCTCCACTGCATTAAGGCAATGGCTTCAGCCTCTTAGATGGTGGGCCGATGACGTCAATGCATAAGGTCTTATAAGAGAATTGTAATCTACCATGAGAGTAAAATAAAAACCTCCCACCTCACAAATCCCCAATTTCCCGAAAAATATTTCATGAGCGCATAACTATTATATATGGCCTGAAAGAGTATGTTCTCCCAAAATATTTGTTACCATATATATGTGTTAACGCATGGATAATCAGTAGGTATTCTTTGCAGTGATGTAAATTTTGATTTGCGCCAAAGTGAGGCATGACAGCTATGAATGAAGCCATTGATATGTCATTATTCTACAGATCAGTATTAAAGCAGTGTATTTGCAAATCCCTTTTAAATGAAATTAGTTTGAGAATTGATACCAAATAAGTGTTAATAAAAAAAATTATAATATTAATTACTGAAAAGGTGTATTGAAATGGATTTTAACCCTAAAAGGCAGGGGGGCGGAAATATTTTTCACAATAAATCAGCAACGCGAAAATTTTCCACCGCGACGCTCCCTGACTTTTTAATTTCAAATCTCGCACAACTTTTAAGACCAAATTTGCGATTCCCGGGTATGTGGGTACGAAATTACGCAACATTTTGCATGAAGGACACCAAACTTCTTGAAAAACGTGAATTCATGTATAAATCCAAATCGAATTGTGTTCTATTAAGCCAAAATTCATACATGTATCATTATTTATACTCTGATTAAACTGAATCAATTTTGTCTTTTCTTACGATCAGAATTAAGTCTGCAACAATTTCCATTAACCCCCCCAAAAAAAAAAACTTGAAAAACACAGTTTTAGATAAACAATAAAATACATAAGAAAAAAATTGTGATGCCAGTACATTTGATCGGGATCCTACAAAGAGTCTGTGAATAAAAAGTTAGCAGTTTTGGGGCCGTATGAAAGTTGATGAGAGCAAATGTTTTATTTCATGCATACTGTGAATTAGCATAAACCATTGTATAAGAAATATCTTATTATTTCCAAAAAATTAACCATACAGCCTTGTAGATTTTCGCACACTACCACTGTGCAAATTTTCATGGCGCTCGCGCGACCAAAGGCCAAGATCCAGGGAGGATTCCACCCCCTCCCCCCCTCAGCTGTCAGTGAGAGGGGTCCAAATAACCCGGCTCTTTTAGGGTTAAAGCAACCCTTGTAGGATAATGACATCATTGACATCTGGATTCATTCATTGCAGTTATGCCTTACGTGTTTGTGCAAATCAAAATTTACATCACACGGCTACAAAGATTATCTCCTGTTTATCCAAGCATAAACACATGCCACATGAATATGGTATCAAATTATAATTTCAGAACATATATAATAATTATGTGTTCACAGCATAATATTTCTTCAAATTTTAGTTCACCCTGAAAGATTGTTGTAAAAAATATTATAAAAAAAAAATACTGGTGAAGATTAAAGGAATAAGAAAGTTATATGAATGGCTTCCCCATCTATTACGTAGTATGAAATGCTTAAATTCAAATTTTTAAATGGTACATGATGCCCCCCAAAGTTGATATATCAATGGTACTATAGAAACTATTTTCATTTTAAAATGACATTGATTTTTGTCTCACCTGCGAAGCAGAGTGAGACTATAGGCGCCGCTTTTCCGACGGCGACGGCGGCGTCAACATCAAATCTTAACCTGAGGTTAAGTTTTTGAAATGACATCATAACTTAGAAAGTATATGGACCTAGTTAATAAAACTTGGCCATAAGGTTAATCGAGTATTACTGAACATCCTATTAGAGTTTCATGTCACATGACCAAGGTCAAAGGTCATTTAGGGTCAATGAACTTAGACCATGTTGGAGGAATCAACATCGAAATCTTAACCTGAGGTTAAGTTTTTGAAATGTCATCATAACTTAGAAAATATATGGACCTAGTTCATGAAACTTGGACATAAGGTTAATCAAGTATCACTGAACATCCTGCATGAGTTTCACGTCACATGACCAAGGTCAAAGGTCATTTAGGGTCAATGAACTTTGGACGAATTGGGGATATCTGTTGAATTCCCATCATAACTTTGAAAGTTTATGGATCTGATTCATGAAACTTGGACATAATAGTAATCAAGCATCACTGAACATTTTGTGCAAGTTTCAGGTCACATGATTAAGGTCAAAGGTCATTTAGGGTCAATGAACTTTGGCCGAATTGGGGATATCTGTTGAATTCCCATCATAACTTTGAAAGTTTATGGATCTGATTCATGAAACTTGGACATAATAGTAATCAAGCATCACTGAACATTTTGTGCAAGTTTCAGGTCTCATGATTAAGGTCAAAGGTCATTTAGGGTCAATGAACTTTGGCCGAATCGGGGGTATCTGTTGAATTCCCATCATAACTTTGAAAGTTTATGGATCTGATTCATGAAACTTGGACATAATAGTAATCAAGCATCACTGAACATTTTGTGCAAGTTTCAGGTCACATGATCAAGGTCAAAGGTCATTTAGGGTCAATGAACTTTGGCCGAATTGGGGATATCTGTTGAATTCCCATCATAACTTTGAAAGTTTATGGATCTGATTCATGAAACTTGGACATAATAGTAATCAAGCATCACTGAACATTTTGTGCAAGTTTCAGGTCTCATGATTAAGGTCAAAGGTCATTTAGGGTCAATGAACTTTGGCCGAATCGGGGGTATCTGTTGAATTACCATCATAACTTTGAAAGTTTATTGGTCTAGTTCATTAAACTTGGACATAAGAGTAACCATGTATCACTGAACATCTTGTGCGAGTTAGAGTAGTTTTCAAAGTCAGCACTGCTGCTATATTGAACCGCGTGATGCAGGTGAGACGGCCAGAGGCATTCCACTTGTTTTATATGACGTCATAAACCACTGTTTGAAAATAAAAATTTGTAAATTTGATAAAATTCCTCTCCTATCATTCATTTTGACTCCTGTTAAAGAAAATTTATGGTATATATTTTTGTTTTCAAACAATGAATAAGAATAGGAAATACATGTAAGTATTTGTTATCCATTTGCAGAGAAAAAGAAGATTATTGTGCTCATTCGAAAACACTGCATTTTTACCATTTGAATTGTTTTCAGAGATTTGAAGAATGCTGCGAAAATCCTCCCGTTCCTAGGCTAACATTCGAAACATCCAGATCAGGTGGTAATAACAACCAGATTGACGGTGTCAAAGTTCGTGACGATTTTAGAGAGACTTGGTTCTTTGACATTATTCCTATGCCGTAAGTAGTTATGAATAGTACTTAAGTGTTTTTTGTCAATACTGAAAAAAAATTGTGCATTTCAAAATCTAATTTTTAGAAAATGATTTTTCAATGTTCAATTTAATTGTGTGTATTTCAGAATACATGCAAAATGCCTCCACCCTTATAATATTATAATGATCAGCCGCAATAGGTCACCTGGTAAGGTTCTCTGCAAGTTTTCATTTCATTTATTTGACCATTTCAAATCAACATAGTACATGAACATCATAAAATAAGTATCATGTAAATCAGCCATTGACAAACAAAATAAGAATTTAAAAATTGCCAGGAACCAATAGAAGCACAACTGCTTGTAAAGTGGCCCTACATAAAAATACATGTAAAATATTAGAGAATAGTCTGTACACACACACACACACACACCCACCCATACACTCACGTACATACTCATCCTAATACATGTGTATCTATGCATCAATCCATACACATCAAACACATAGCTCGAGATCGTAGAGAAAATAGGAAAGGAAAGAGAGTGATACAAGCAAGAAAGAAAAAAGGAAACCTTAGAAGATGAAATAGATAGGTACCCTACTCAGTCATTGAATATAAGTTTCTTATACAAACACTCAACTCGATTTGTCGTAGTACTGGATCTTATATCGAAATTTAGATTATTCCATTTACTTATCCCAACAGAAGATAAAGAATTATAAATTGATGTTGAATGACAAAGAGGAATGTGCAAGTTTTTGCTTTGACGCGTTGGATAATTATGAAATGCAGTATCTGGTTGGAACTTAACAATAAAAACTGGCAGTAAAAAGTAATTTGGTCTTCAAAAAAGGAAAAATTAAAAAGTTGTTTCGTATGAAGAGTAGTTCTTCATCTTCACACTGTCGAAATTTGAAGTATAATAAAAGAAAAGATACGAGTGGCTGGGGGGGGGGGTACTTAGAATGAATGTATGTTACGTGTGTGCCGTGATTGAGACCCCCATTTTCAGCCTGAATTTCCGTTCCAGAGCATCACCAATTCAAAAACCCATATTAATTATGATTTATCCTCATTCAAGAGACCCTCAAATTTGTGATTTCTTGTTCTTTTGCAAGCCCATCTTGAACTACACCCAGGCTACTCAGCCAGTTGGAGCAAGATGTGCACACATTTTTTTTATGTAGCCGCTACCACACTACGCTTACGATGTAGCAAGTTCCTCAGACCCCTTTTATATGTAGTCAGTTTCAGAGCATTGCTTTTTTAGCAATCGTTGATCCAAGAGCCGTTCCGGAGACCCCCGTTATCCAACCAAGATTTAGTTTAATCCAGGCCCCCTCTTTTTTTTACTTTGGTGTGGCACATAGGTATCATGTTATAATTCGAGTAACCCCCTGGGTGCAAGTATTTCTTTGACACAAATTTCTGCATTTAATCCAGTAATTGTTAATCCAGTACTTGTGAGGGTTCTTGTTGATTAATTTTGACAAGCTATTCATGTATAGCTCAGTATACGTCTATGTTCGTAATTCAAGCTAAAAGAAAAGAAAATCTCAAAATTTTTTTTTGGCTACTTACTGTTTGTTTTTGAGAAGGCTGCTCATGTACATGAGCAGAGAAATGCCTTAACCCTAAACAGGCTTGGCTATTTCAATACCTAAGAAGATTTGGGGGGGGGCTGATTCAGCCCCCCTCTTACGATCTCAACCGTCAATCGTGCAATGGGATGAAAATTAGCATGTGCGTTACCTATACGGCATAATGTACAAAACTATACAGTGCGTTTCAGAAAAAAGGTAATCCAAATCTAGAGGGCTGATATTCAGATCATATTTAATTTGTGAAATAATTCTGCATGGATATAAATGAGAAACTTATCATCTTTCCATTGATACCCTATTTGTACCATTTGTGCTACACATGAGCAAGTCAATTGATGTTGAAGACAACAGGTGCGGAGATCACTTTTCCAAGTTTTGGTAAAGTGGGTAAAATGTGCACTTTATAGAATAATATGTTTTCCAAAGTAATTTTTGGAACGAAGTTTTACTTGAGGCATTTTTCAGAAATTAGTGAAAGATTAATGTCTTGTCATGGACCTGCGTGGTCTTAATCACCAGCACCGTCAACATGTCCTCCTCTCCTTTGAAAACAAAGCAGGAAGAGTGGGAGGATATCTTGGACAGCTCGTCTCACCAATGGCATTGCTGGATCATTGTGCAAAGCATCCACCTTGTATCGAATTAGGCACTGCAAGCCATTAAAATCTTGGGGAGGACTTGCAACAACTTATTTTTAAGTGTCCCTAAAGGAAAACATCTCAGGGCTGGCGGTCAGGCGCTCTTGGTGGCCTTTCAATGCCATGGTTGAGGCAACAACTCAATGTCCAAAGAGTCCTCTGAATCTATCACGAATGATCTTGGAACGAAGGGCAGGAGCGCCATCCTGAATCCACCAAAGAAGCCTGTATACACTCCTTACAAATGTCTCTCAAAATGTTGGTCCAACTGTGATATGATCTCCTTGTTAATCGTGTGGAAGTACATTTACTTAATAAAAATCATTTGGAAGAAAAAGGGTCCAATCAAAGGATTTTTGCCATCTCAGACATTGCTGAAGGTATTTGCATCAGCATCTGCCTTTTCATAGAGTTTTCAAAAACTTTGAAAAAGTGGTCTCTGCACCTTTTGTCTTCAGCATCAATTAATTCGGTCATGCATATAGCAAATGGCAAACATAGGGTCTCAATAGGGAGCTGGTGAGTTTTTCTTTCATATTCATGCACAACAATTTCACAAAATTAAATATTATTGAAATATCAGCCCTTTAGATTTGAATTACCTTTTTTCTGAAATGCACTGTATAATAAATATCTGCAAAAATTATTGTTGAATAATTATGCTGTATGCGTAAAATAAAAGAAATTGCTCTGATTACCAAAATCATGTCCCCAAAATGCAATTTTTTTGTTTGCATACCCTTTATAGGCATTTGATCAAATGTACATTTAAAAATTTTAACATCACATTTATTTTCTTACGTATTTTATTTTTCAAAATTTTTTAATGTATTTCTATTATTTTTACTTTTGTTTTTTACTGCTTTTTCAATGGAAATTTTCAGGGACTTTATTTTTACCGTAAACAAGATAAATTAATTGAAAAAGAAAAATAATTGTATGAATTTTGGCTTAAACTCTATTTGCATTGGATATGTGCATGAATTCATGTTTTTGAGCAATTTTGGGTCTGCAAGCACGAAATGTTGCGTAATTTTGGAAAGACATCAATGGGGGTGACAGTTTTGACTTCACAAGTTGTGCGAAACTTGAAAGTAAAGAGTCAGCGAGCAATGTGGTAAAAAAAAATTGTGTGGAGGATTTATCACGAAAACTGTCGAGGGGGGGGCTGAATCAGCCCCCCCCCCGTCTTCTTAGGTTAACTTTCAGAATGATTTTGTTATCATTGAAGCCAGTACGTGGAACTGTATAGACAGTGTCCAAACCAACTGCCATTCACCGTTATTCAATTTCATTTCCAGTACAAACGGTGTTAAGTTACACCCATTGACAACACCAAGTAGCATCACGGAATGGCACTTGACAGCAGTCAGTTTATCCCAAACACAAGGAATGTGTATTAAAGATGATACCACAGTGATGGTATACCAGGACTTCTTCATTCAGCTTCATCTCCCGTACTCTGTCGTCAGGCTTGAACAGACACAGATCCTCGTCACCATCTTCAACTATGGTCCTTCTCTTGCAGAGGTTGGTACAAATTTGGTTTGAAAAAAATATATATTTACACAGAGTAACCACTTTAGTTCTAAAAACTGTTCTTTTTTCAATATTTTTAATTTGTACCAATGAATTACAGGTTTATATTTGGCTGTATAAAAAAAAGATCATTTTGGACTTAGTGTTGGTTTTGCAGTGGCTTGTCACGTAATATATTGTATTGATGAATTTGAAAATGGCCAATGTCTTGTTTGATTTTATTCATTTACGCCTTATCCATTTCAAGGGCCTATAACACAAAGCTTAGAATTCATTGTATACCATTTTTTTTTTTTTACAATCGATTGCTTTGACTACTATGTACATGTACAATCAATCGTGAAAATCAAGTCATGATTAATCACTAAACTTTGTGTTACATTACAGGTTACAGTATGGTTTTCTGTTGAAGAGGGTCTGTGCACTGCTGAAAATCCAGCCATGCGTGTGGTTTCGGTCGAGTCTAAGAATGCCGCCTCCGTTGCATTCATTGTAAGGCCAGTGGATGTAGGTACGTTTGATATCAGAGTGAATGCCACAGCAAACCGCAAGCAAGATAGCGTCAAGAAATCACTTCTCGTTGTGGTAAGAATCTTCTTTTTTTTTTACGTACATGAATAATGTGAAAGCTAAAAGAATGTACATGTAATTGCACAATGACCAACAGGAGTTTTATGAATGACATGTATATAGATATTCCTTAGAATTAGTGTTTATTGCTACCATTTGGTTAGCATTCATCCGAACCATTGTATATTAAAGTCAATTTTCGTTGAAATATCAATTTTGACATATTTTGCAGAAAATGAAAGTGTAGGTCCTCATTTATATGTAGTTCAATTCCTAGGCAGCAGTTTATTTTATTTTGGGAGATATGTGGGGATTTTCATGGCGATGCCATACAAATTTTGTGATAACATGCTATTGTGGAGTGTTGTGGCCCAGTGGATTAGTCCTTGGACTTTGAAACAGAGGGTCGTGGGTTCGAATCCCATCCATGGCGTAATTTCCTTCAGCAAGAAACTGATCCACAATGTGCTGCACTCAACCCAGGTGAGGTAATTGGGTACTGGTAGAAAGTAATTCCTTAAAAAGCTGTGTGCACTATGAACGCCTAGCTTAGCCGGGTAATATAGGAGCGCCTTGAGCACCTAACAAGGTGGATGTGTGCGCAATATAAATAAATACCCTATATTATTATTATTATTATTGAAAAATCCCATTGGAAACGTGAACTGAAACAAAGCAAAAAGCTATCACTCTGTCAGCAAACCATCATATCTCAGGATTCCTAGTCCATCAGGGAAATTAGGGAAATTTATTTTACTTTTTCCAGTCAGGGTATCAGGGAATTTGATGTAAAAATACCTCAAATCAGGGAAAATGCCTCAAATGAGGGAAAGATTAGGGAATTTCGATCAGCCCCAAAATTAAAAGTACGGTAGTCAGTCAGACTCTGTTATATTTTGTTGCATATCAGAACAACATCCATTGAATGACTGGTTATGGTGGTACTAATTAATTTTACATTATTTTTTTATACTGAAAATACATGTCATTCACTGCAATAACTTAGAAAACATGGGAAACTGGGTTGGGTTTGAATAATTATCAGGGAATTTTTAAAATTCATCAGGGAAAAATCAGGGAATTTTGTTTTCTTGAAAAGCTGGGAACCCTGACATATGCTTGTATTGCCTTTG
Source organism: Lytechinus variegatus (assembly GCF_018143015.1). NCBI lineage: Eukaryota > Metazoa > Echinodermata > Echinoidea > Temnopleuroida > Toxopneustidae > Lytechinus > Lytechinus variegatus. The sequence goes on along the minus strand of NC_054745.1, from coordinate 20,180,469 downwards.
CTCCTTAATAAAATTGATATAATGGTTTGCTGATAATAATAAAGATTAAAATGTATTAAGCACATAATAGAAAGCTCTCTCAATACACTTTACTATGTAAGACATAAATATTAATATAGTATAAAACAAAGTCATCGTAAGAATGCAAACTAGCTAAAAGATATAAATTACTGATACAGCATGAAAACAAAACCAAGCATATTCAAATCAAAGTTTAATAACATAAGACATCTAAATAAATATTTATTGATTATTGTAAAATTGGAATAAACTAGCAACATATTGAATTATGTCGACACTGTTATATAAATGATATAAAAGATACTAAGATTTAGGAAAGAAACTAGTAAGTTTTAAGTAGAGATTTAAAGGACTGTTGCAAGAAGCCTGGCAGATGTACATGTACAGAGTGAGTGAATTCCAGAGTTTTTACATTTTTTTTATCAATCAAAAAGAGGAACACTCAGTTTTTCAAATTAAGATCAAGATAATAAATCAGCCCCAAATGTATTTGTGTGTGGAGGGGGAGGGGTATGGGTGTAAGAGTAATATAGTTTTTGTCAGTACTGGGTACTTGTGATTTCTCAATGTTTGAATATAAGAATTCAAAACGTGTCATAACTAATCCCAACGGGTACCCTATTCATCTCACCTGGGTTGAGTGCCGCACAATGTTGGTAAAGTTCTTGCTGAAGGAAAACACGCCATGGCTGGGAATCGAACCCACATCCCTCAGAATGAAAGACGAGAGTCATAACCACTAGACCACGACGCCCCCACATAGATGATTATTGCTTTTGGGACGAAAAGTTGCAATTAGAGTGAACTTTGAAATTGGGTACCGGACTGGTTTAATTAGTTGGATGCAGAGTACTTGGGACATGAGTTCTATTTCAACCAGAAATAATATGCCAGTGTGTCTTGGAATTGATTATTTGTCAATAGGTGGCACTATATAAATATTACTATTATATTTACAGCCTACAGGAGTTTTAAGGAGGAAAAGTAGATCTGTTACCCTCAACCCTGGCGGGGTCATGTTCACTGATGATGTCACAACGCCAGCTCCGAACAATAGCCTGGGACAAGGTACTGTATAACAGAGAAATACATGTACTGCATAGGAGAAAGTCAAAATATTTGCTCATTAGAACATCAAAAGATTGAATTATAATTATATTTCATTATTATAAAATGGGTTCAAGGATAAAGCACATGGTGAGTGCATTCATTCTGCATGTATGTAACCTTTTGCTGTGCATTTCTTTGGGAAGCACTGTTTTTTTTTGGTGCTTCATTTTCCCAAAGGGCGCAAAAACAGATGCCATATTAAATATGCATTTTCAAAAGAAATTTTATGGCAATGATTCCGGTGCATATGGTAGTTAGATGTATGCCTGTGATGTCATACTGGAAGCAGATATGGCCTAATGGTCTGTGCAGTCCCAGAAAAATTTTGAGGTTTTCAAACTAACTTGCACTACATATTCTTCTGAACCATTTGATTAAACAAATAATGCACATTTTGAATTTTTTTTTTCATGTTAGTGATGATGCAGGTATCTTTGATATTTTTTATATTACTCGAAAGCAGTCGGTGCAAGTGCATCGTGCTTGTCGCATATTTCTATTACCCTCTAATGCACTGCACTCTTTTTATATGCATCATTTGAGGAATATTATTTATCGCAGTGTCCCAGAATGTTTTACTTAACCCTATCTAGGCCGGGGGGGGGCCTCGGAGGCCCCCTCAACGAATCGCGCGATTTTTTCGTCGTGCAATATTTTTTGACCGTGCAGCTCGCTGAGTTTTTACTTTCAAGTCTTGCGCAACTTTTGAGACCAATTTTGCGTCACCCGGGTATGTGGTTCCGAAATTACGCAACATTATGTAAGTGCATGTCAGACCGAAAATTGCTCAAAAACATGATTTCGTGTACAAAGTCAATGCAAATTGTGTTTTCAACCAAATTTCATAAATGTATGATCATATCTTGTTTTGCTAGTCTAAATGTATTCATTTTTTGTTTTTTTATGATCACAGAAGTGTCCCCAAAAAATTTCATTGAAAAAACAATGAAAAACAAAAGGTCACAAAACAAAGAAATACATAAGAAATTGCAAAATACAATATAATACATTAGAAAATGATCTGATATCACAATTTCTTTCATGTACTCTTGCTTAGGACACCACAAAGAGTTTCTATTCCAAAAAGCAGTACATTTGGAGCTTTATTTAGGGAGTTAGAGGAAAAAGTATGATTTTGCATACTAATTACGCATAAATTAGCATAATCACTTAATAGCGATTCGCATGAAATAAATTACTATACAATCCTGTAGATTATGTCCCAGGCAACCCTCGTGCCAATTTTCGGCGCGATCGCACGGTCGACAGCTGAGATCTTGGGGGGGCCTGGGAGGGCCCCCCCCCAGCCATAGGAACTCCCAAAATACCCCGGCCTAGATAGGGTTAAAACACACAAAAGCAACGTACCGTTACCTCCCAATTTGTCTGTGACTAATTAAAAGGGAATGAAACCTTTGGAACAAGTAGGCCTATCCAATTACGCCAAATTTCATCAACAGTAACATTCAAGTCCCAGCTAGTTGAAAACTTACTTAATCTCCCATTAACAGTTTAATATTGTGTTTATTCAGGAGAATTCAAATTCTATTCTTGTTTGTTTTCTATTGTTGTGTTTTGTGTTTATTTTCCTTCAAGCGCCATGAGCACCGAAAGGTGGACCTGTGCGCTTTATAAGTAGCCACCATTATTATTATTATTATCATTATTGATGAAACAGAAAAATCAAAGAAAAAGAACAGTTTGAGAAAAATTGGACAAATATAATGTGAAAGTTATGAGCAGTTACATATTGCAATCACTAATGCTATGGACATCCTCCCTTTGGCAATGCGACAAGGATGTGTGATGTCACATGTGAACAGCTTTCCCGTTTATAGACTATAAAAATTCTTATGATGATACAAAGTCTTTTGTATTCTTTAACAATTATATTACATGCCCTCCTATAGAAAGAACACATCATCTACATGTACCGATAGATGTGATAAAATAGGCAGTTTAAGTGAAATATATAGTAAAGTAATGAGGAGAGTTGTTCACAAGTGACATCACTCATATTTGTCGCATTGCCAATGTGAAGATCTCCATAGCATTAGTGATCACAATATTCAAAAGCTTGCAACTTTCTCATTATTTGTCCGATTTGTCTCAAACTTTCGCTGATCTCTTTCTTTGATTTTTTCTGTTTTCACACAAGCTATCTTTTTCCAAAGGTTTCATTCTCCTTAAATTAAAAGAAACCAAAACCCAAGAAGAGAAGCAATCTTATTGGAAAGAGTAAAATAAGAGGAACAATTTAAAAAAGTCATTTTTCATCAAAATCAGTTCTGAAATAAGCAAGTTATGGACGATTAAAAAGTCTTGTTGTACTTACTATGTTTTGTACACATATTTTCAGATTTTCGCCTTTATTTTACATATTTCACATTATCTCCTCTTGACCTTGACATACATGGTGTGGATTATATTTTCCCATGACATATGTTGTGCTCACAAGGAGGCAAGATGCAATTTGAAAGATAAAGAGGAAAATCTGAAAATTTGTGTACAAAACAAATAGAGAGTTGTCTACAAAATCAACCATTTTGCCACGTTTGCGAATTTGAGGATGCCCATAGAAAGTACAACAATGGTTTTCAAACTCCCATAATTTGCTTATTAACCAATTTTGATGAACTTTTTTTTAATTGTTCCTCTCATTTTACTCTTTCCAAAAAGATTGCTTCTCTTCTTGGGTTTTGGTTTTCTTTAAAGAATGCTATGAATTGGCTTAATTACTCAGTGAACCATTGCAACCCGCCATTTGTGAAGTATACGGTATCCGAATTAACTATAAATGAATTAATTAGCCTGTGCTGAATCGATGTGTTATGTGTTAGATGTTCTTGTGATATTGTTAGGATTTCCACTAACATCCTATTCAATGAACCGATTGGCATCTGTGCAAATTGCTTTTAATTCCACAGCAACAGTGTATGAGGCGCCGTTAAATTATACAACAAATAACAGTGTGCCCCCCTCTATCCCCGAATCTGTCTTCATGCTGTCGGCCGTGCACGGCATGGAATTTAGTTTTGTTATGAATTGAGATTGCTTTTAAATCATTTTTTTTCTTTCATTACAGTTGTTTCAATCCACAGCAATCAAACAAATAGACAAGTGGACTTGATACCCATATCCCTGCCCGTGGATTCTATTCCAGAAACAGAATCTTGTAGTGTCAAGCTTATTGGTCAGTATATACATTTAACATTTCTGAGATTTGATTTATTTCCATTCTGCATAGCAATATGATATGGTAACAGATAGTGATGGATGACATCATTCACTCACTATTTCTTTTGCATTTTATTATACAAAATATTCTAATTTTCTCCTCACTGTCATGTGGAACAATGATTAATTCCTCCCTAAACATGTGGAATTATCATTGTTTAATACTATATGGTTCAGTCAAGTTGGTCCTTATTGTCAAATCCGTAAAAAATTAAATATTGTATAATTCAAAGAGTAAAAAATAGTGAGTGAGGGACATCATCAACTGTCTCATTTGCATGTCACTGAGTTGTGCATATCATTGTTTTGAGAAAAAGTGAAACTGGTAATTGGTGGTAGTGTCATAACTTTCTTATTTTACACCTGATTTTCATGAAATTTTCAGCATTATACTAGTTGGATTTTTCTCTGTTTATTCAAATTATTTCAAAACATTTCTTCTGGGGTGGACTTGACCTTTAAAATAATACACATCTACATGTAGGTGGGTGTTAGTAAGAATTACATGCACGACGTATCTTAAGAACAGTTTGACTTTTTGAAACGCTGTTTTCTACTGCCCATGCAAAATGATGTGTTTAATATAATTGATATAGTATATGTACATGTAGTATGATATTACATGTATATTTTGTAAGGCAGCGATGCGAATTACGATAATAAAAGGTAAAATCATAATATTTACACAATGAAAACAAAAAAAATCAGGAGTTACTCTAAGCAATGAATAAGACATAGAGATGTTATATGTAAGAAATATATGAAGAACAAAAAGAGAAAGAGGGAGGAGAAAAGAAGAAGAACAGGAACAAAAAGGAAATGAAGAAGAATAAGAAGATGATGATGTTGAAGAAGCTGAAGAAGAATGAGAAACGTTAATAATAATAATCCGCTTTTATATAGCACTTAATACATCGGAATGACTTGTATAAGTAATTTACAGATATATTGGGTTATTTCAAGTCCGGTGTTGGCCTTGGTGTTGGTGTTGAAATTTGGATTGTTCCCCCCGAGCTCCAAAATTTATTCAGAGTTTGTAAAACTGATCCTTATCACGTTATTGACATCTCAATAAATAGTGAGTGACTTTTCGGGCCCATCTTCATTTTATATTTGGTGTTATAATCGACCTAAAAATTGACCTAACACCAACACCAAAAGGTGAACGCTGAACTTAAAATCACTCATTATTACCCCAGTCATGGGATTCATCAGTCATTCACAATGTATGCACATCCTCCACTCCCTGAGGAAAATTCCAGTCAGCTGCCATATTAAGCTACAATGGCTTTCACATCCTACCGGGTACCCATTTAGATATAGAGATGATATATACAAGAAAAATATAAAGAACAAAAGAAGAAGGAAATGAAGAAGAAGGAGAAATGTTGCATATTGTAATAGGGAGCAAACTGATTAACATTGTGAGTATCTAATTGACAATGTGTTATAAATGGCTAACTGTTAAATCAATATTTTGGGACAATTTTATGTGATACATTGGATGAGTTTAATAGCCTAGAAATGTGTTTGTATAGAGATACTAAAATGTTTTTGAGAGGAAAGGTACCTGTTTTGTTAACTGGGTAAGATGATTATTGCAATATTTATACATTCAGTTTATATGAATTAGTGTATTTATCTACTGGGTCTATATCAGTAGACTACACTGAGCCATCAATGGTCTCTCACCCTCATACCTGTGTACTCATTCATGTAAAGCAATCTAACTATAATCTAAGATCTAATGCCAGTAGAGTTATCCAGATTCCAAGATGTCGAACCAATGCTGGCAAGCGGGCATTCCTAGCTACTGCTCCAAGAACATGGAACGATCTCCCCAACTTTGTAAAGAATTCCGTTTCACTCAATGTATTCAAGAAAAATCTAAAAACACATCTTTTCCGCTAACTCCCGCTTGCCAGCACTGGTCTTTTATTGTTTAAAATTTCATTTGCATTTATATGTATTTCTATGTTTTATTTCTCCTCTCAAAATAATGCGCTTTGTATCTTGTATAAGAAAAGGCGCTATAAAAATGTATTATTATTATTATTACACTGCAACAGAATGTTGCATGACGGTTTATTAACCAGGCCAGATATGAGTAGTTGAGGACTTGAGATGGGGCTATGAAGGCTGCTGGTCCGTATGCCTTTTATGGGGACATTGTGGTCTCGTCGTCATGACTCTCGTCTTTCAATCTGAGGGACGTGGGTTCGATTTCCAGCCATGGTATGTTTTCCTTTAGCAAGAAGTGTACCCACGTTGTGCTTCACTCAACCCAGGGTGAGGTGAATGGGTATGCAGTAATAAGAAATTTCTTGAATGCCAGAGCACTTGGGGGCAGCACGGCTATAGTTGGGGTAATAATAACAGCGCATTAGACAAATAGCACTTTAAAAATCTAGCTATTATAATTATTATTATTATTAAATCTCATGCACATTACATTTGCATTTATATCCAGGCACTCTGCTTGGTACAATAGCTACGGATCCCATCCAAGGAGTAGAAAATCTTGTTCGACAACCTACCGGGTGTGGAGAGCAGACTATGATTCGCCTAGCTCCAACTCTTTTCGTCTATAAGTACCTCCAGGCTGTAGGAGAGGATACAGGGGACCAAGAGGAACTCCTCACAGAGTACATAAAAAATGGTAATATGATTGTCAATTATACATGGCCACCTTCCCCAAAACCAAAAATAAGTTGCCCAAAATAATTTTGAGAGGTTTCTTTACTTATCCTGCCTGACTTTCAGGTCACATGACCAAGGTCAATGAACTTTGGGCATGTTGGAGGTGTTAGTTGATTTCCATCATGTCTTTGAAAGTTTATGGATCTGGTTCATGAAACTTTGACATACCTGTAAGAGTAGTCAAGTATCACTGAACATCCTTTGTAAGTTTCAGGTCACATGACCAAGGTCAAAGGTCATTTAGGATCAATGAACTTAGATTATGTTGGAGAAATCAATATGAAATCTTAACCAAGGTTAAGTTTTTTAAATGCCATAACTTTAAAAGTTACATTTAATGGATCTGATCCATGAAACTTGGACATTAGAGTAATCAAGCATCTCTGAACACCCTGTGTGAGTTGCAGGTCACCTAAATGAGCCAGCGACATCGGTTTTTTTTTCAGCTGGGCATATGTGAAAAATAAAAACAAGAAGAAGAAGAAGAAAGACATTTGCAATGCTCTGGTTTCCATCATAAAAGGAGGTTTTTGGCACAGTAAAGGAAACAAAAATAAATATGGAAACCTAAAATAGGGTGAAGAAATCGAATTGCTTAAAAAATTGTGGGAATAACCAGGTTTTCAGAGAATTTTTAAGTGTGACTTACGTCCGGCTCTCACTATGCGATTCGTTGCGATCCGATTTTCAAAGAAATCATAATTACATTTGACATGAACATTCCAACCAATGAAATCTCAGCGATCCAACGTCAGAATAGTTGTGGGACTACTGAGATCAAAATTCAATGTAGTTTGAGCCTCAATTTAGGACTAAAAGCAAATTCAATTCTAAATTTTAATGATGTCATCATCGGCTGCGGCTTGAAACCGATGTGGACTTAACTTCGACAGCAGGGCTTGCCGCATAGCAAAATTATGATTTCATTATTCCTAACATTATGCCAAACTTCAAATAAAATAGTTTTTCTTTTTTGGAACTTTCATTTTTAATGCAAACTGTGATTTATTGAAAAATAATGTTGTATTTGATTGCACAGTGTGAGATGGGCTTTAGAGTCGCACTTAAATTCCCAATTGTGCACGGTAAAGAAGACATCACCACAGTGGTCAGATCATGTGCACGGGACACAAATTACCACTTATCCATCATTCAGATTCTGTGTTACATATCATGTGAGCATCGGCATTTAAGAACGAATCTAAGTCACTTAAATCTTTGTGAAACACCCCCTGGTCAATATCTATTCATGTTTTATTGTTCCATGACGAAAAACTTCCATTTGAGAACACTATACCCCAGTTCCCCTTCATATCAATTCTCTTCTCCAAATAATACAAACCATAACTGCCTCAAGCTAGCAATTTAAGTATCAAAACACCGTTTCTTGACGTTGGTCCGAAGATAACACAACATCCCGGCATATACATGCACAGGCAGAGTGCGCTCCCTGTAAGCATGCCGTCATTTTTATTCGCTTACTTTCCTTATTTCGAGGTCGATTTCCTTCGTTCGAAATTGAAAATGGACTAACATTGGATTACTGAATACAATATGCCTTTGAAAACATGATTAAATATGGAATACAATAATTTCATTCCGAAGGTCCTACTACAGGCAGAGAAGTCTTTAGTAATAGCACAGCTGTTGTTTATCTTTTCGGCCTTTGCTCAACGCTCATATACTGGCCTGTGGGGGTGAAATTGAGACAGCGGGGATTACCCCTGGATTACTTGGCCAAGCGCGGTTTATAAGGGCTTGGAAATGATTTTTAAGAGATCCAAATGGAAATGGGGTATAACACCGCAGTTTGCAATCTGAACTGCGGTCTTTATCCAAAGGGGAGTTTGACGTAATTCGAAGTTGACATGAAATAATGTTCTCCAAAAATTTCCTTTGAAACTTTGCTATGCCACATCTTCGATCATGAGTCCTGCTATAAAGGCATAATGCTATAACAAAGTGTGGGAAAGGGTGATAAAAGGGACCCTTGCAGAATTGGGTCTAAATCCGTCACAGCTAATCCTTTTATAAACAGAGCGCTGGCAGCTAACACCCATCAAGCCCATCGTAAAATAAGCCGTCACTGATGGACAGCAGAAATCAATTGTGCGCTGCTCCTACACATTGCGATGTTGTATAACTACTTTCAAAAGCAGAACACACAGCAGCGAACATTAGTTAGTGCTATGAACAATAATCACAGAAACAAGATAACAGGCGTGCATAAACATATTTTTTACATAGTACATCATTACAACCACTCACAAATTACATTGATATCACCGTGCAGATCAGAATAGCTACAGCAAAAAAGCATTAAAATTTGATGGGGAAATGAGCGGAAAGACATTAAAAATGCACCTTTTTAATTTTAGGACAATATTGATGTTGAAAATCGCACTTACCAACGGTCAGAAGTTCCTTTGGGTGTAAGATTCCAGGTGTGGTACTCTGAGATCCATTTTATCTGAGATAAAATAAAATATTTTATCTCCGTTAAAATCAGTGAGATAAAATACCCTTAAAATCTCTCCGAATTGGTATTCTGAGAACAATTTTATCTTCATTTTATCTTTGTAAGACACACCTACTTTTTAATCAATATCCAATTAGAAACACCAATTGAAATCCATTCCACCAGGTGTGGCAAAGGGTTAAAACTGCGTCAATTTATTGATTTCAAATACGCTTGCACTATACGCTTGCGCTCTTTACAGAGATTTCTTTTTAAAAAAAGGACAATACTCTCATTTTTGTTTTCATAGTCTATATTGCATCTTTTCAAGCATCATTTCAAAGACAATATTAGTCAAGACAAGTCTTATGAAATACTTTCTGATTGTACAGGAATAATGTTAAGGTGTTATTCTCAAGAAATATATAATTTTTCTTCATTTTCATGTCAACATTTGGGGTTAATTTACCTCGAAATATTGGTGAAATCAACGTCGCAGAGATAAAATAGCCCCTACCCTCTTTTAAGTTTATTTCATTTTTTTTCCTTCAAAGTAACTTGGGCGCAAGCACATCATCTGCGTTAAAAAACCCAGATACGCGATGGGTATGTCTACGCAGGCATGTTGCATATCATCTATAGTTACGCAGAATAAAATTTAAAATTTTATCTGAGAGATAAAATATCTCAGAATGCCAATTTCATTTTAAGAGATAAAATTAAATATTTTAAAGATAAAATGACCTCAGAATACCGCCCAAGAGCATTGGCAAAATCTGATAGGATATTTCTGATGATCAGTTGACAATTGCACAATATTGAAAGCTTGAAATAATGTATTGAAAACTGGAAATAAATTGCGCATGGCATTGTAGGTATATAGGGACATTCCCTCTGAGCAATCGGGGCTAAAACATGACCGTCTTTGGTCGAAAGAGAGCCCAGTGATCGATTGGTCTCCATCATAGGCCAAAAAGAGCTTGTGTAACCAATACGGAGTGCCAGCGTGTTCCACAGAGATTATTTCTGATAATGATGATGAATTTTTCCCATAATGCACTGCAAATTTTTGTCAGTCCACTGCAACTGATAGATGGTGTACCGTATTGTGAATCCACCAAATACTCTGACTTTACAATGTCTTACTTATAGGAGTGGCAAGGGAGATCACCTATAGACAACCTAACGGTGCCTACGCAGCATGGACTCATCGACCTGGAAGTACTTGGTAGGTAGAAGCTTTAAAAATTCATCACAATATTGGATGAAAATGAAAGAAAAAATAATCTGTTGGAGACAAATGTTTGGCTGGAATCTATGGGACATGTATGTGTTATAACAGCCTCCAATCAGTTAAGAATTTCTTGTCAAACTTTGAACTGTTCTCTTTGTCTTATCTTTGTAATATTTTTGTCATCCAGCAGGAGTAGGTTTGGATCCCAACGCAGCACTTGCGTTGTATTAAGCATTGTATAAGGTGCTATTACAGAGCTGTTGCATATTATTAATGGCACGGTCACGTTTCCCCTATGGCGGCTGTACGGCGAGTCAAAAACAGCAGTTCTAACAATTTTAGTAACAGCTACGCATAGGTGGTTTGAATGAAAATGAATAAAACAAGTATTTTTGATTCGCTGTAGGGAAAATGTGACTGCACCACAAGCCGGGATCAATAATAGTAAGGCCCGCTGGGAGAATAGTTTTCGCAACTGAATTGGTTTTCCCGAGTAAATAAACCATAATTATTATTAGGTGGTCTGTCTTTGACAGATCACCTCTTAATTTCGTCAGAATTTTCTTTTTATTTCTTTCTTTATTTATTTCTTTCTTTCTTTCTTTATTTTTACGGATTTTCTTGTCGCCAAGTTATCTCAAAATAGATTTGATCAATTTCATTGAATTTCATGTCATCTATAGGATCTGTCATGGACACGTCAAAATAAGCTTTTCAAGGTCATCACGTCATGATGACGTCATCTAGGCGCCATTTTGTAAAATCACATTATCAATCACATCTCCATTATCAATTATCAAAAATCAATCAAATTTACATCACATCAACTTCAGGTCAAGGGTCATTAGGTCATGTCATCAGAGGTCACCTGGAGGTCACGACGCGCGCGTACGCGCGCGTCAAAATTTAAAAATGCTCAAAATCACTTTTTGACTAAACGAGAGTACGTTTTAGGTCATTCTAAGCATTTCAAAAATTTGCGCGCGCGCACGCATGCGTGCGCGTTTCCGCGCGTAACGCCTAAACGCAACGCAAAATCACCGTTTTTTTTTACATCATTTCATTGATAATAAAATTCTGAACAATTTGATACCTTGATCAACCTTCTACGACCATTAATAACGAAATTAACACCCGTTAAAGTTTGCAGCACGTGTGCGCGCGAGCTCTCACTATAGGCCATATATGGGCAAAAACATGCCTATTGAAAATTCACTGTAGCTCTTTAAATAATCCGTTGACCCCCAATTTTTTTTCATATATCGATAGAGTATGAGTTGTAGATTTGATTTCATGTCATCAATGTCCCTAAATTATATCGTGACGTCATCAAAATGGCGCCTAAACTAAAAATTTCATTTTTTCAAAAATGACGTCATCAAATTTATGCAAATTTGGTTGTAACTTCTCGAATATAGATCGTTTTTCGCCCAGATTTCGATATGTTGTAGTTTAGAATGTACTCTTTCTCCTCAGTAAACATGATTATTCGTTTTGAGAAACGCATCATTGCGTAAAACAGCGATGAAAAGAGGCATGTCATTTTTCCTCATTTTGCGTGTAATCTCTATGGGACATGACTTTTTCTCAAAACCAGATTCGACATTCCTCTATTTCGTGAGCCATATCTCCATTTTTTCTTGTCAGTTTTCTTTAAGCTTTCAGTATGTTGTAGCTGAGATTCTAAGCTTTCGGAAGTGTGCCCTTTATTTTTTGATCAGATGCCGGGATCATGCGCGTATTTCACTTGCAAAATTGGACTTGTAATTCTCAAAATTGCTTACGTGTATTCTCTATGGGGAATATCGTGGCTTTGACTGCTTTCTAAAGGGCGCGGGTTCGAGTCCTGGGGTGAACAAGATGAATTTTTTTTTCACTTTTTTTTTCTTTTTGCCACTTCTTACATGATCCTTTATGATAATTAAATGGTATAAAAGTTTAAATTTAGCAAGATAAAACAGATTATAATTGCTTTTTTCATATCACATGTATTTTGCGTGTAATCTCTATGGGACATGACTTTTTCTCAAAACTAGATTCGACATTCCTCTATTTCGTGAGCCATATCTCTACTGTTTCTTGTCAGTTTTCCCTGAGCTTTTAGTATGTTGTAGCTGAGATTCTAAGCTTTCGGAAGTGTGCCCTCCATTTTTTGGTCAGATGCCGGGATCATGCCCGTATTTCGCTTGCAAAATTTGAATTGTAATTCTCAAACTTGCTTACGTGTATTCTCTATGGGGAATATCGTGGCTTTGACTGCTTTCTAAAGGGCGCGGGTTCGAGTCCTGGGGTGAACAAGATGAATTTTTTTTTTCACTTTTTTTTCTTTTTGCCGCTTCTTACATGATCCTTTATGATAATTTAAAGGTATAAAAGTTTAAATTTAGCAAGATAAAACAGATTATAATTACTTTTTTCATATCACATGTATTTTGCGTGTAATCTCTATGGGACATGACTTTTTCTCAAAACTAGATTCGACATTCCTCTATTTCGTGAGCTATATCTCCATTGTTTCTTGTCAGTTTTCCCTGAATTTTTAGTATGTTGTAGCCGAGATTCTAAGCTTTCGAAAATATGCCCTCCATTTTTTGATCAGATGCCGGGATCATGCCCGTATTTCGCTTACAAAATTGGAATTGTAATTCTCAAATTTGCTTACGTGTAATCTCTATGGGGAATATGCTAGCTCAATGGATAACGCATTTGACGTGTTCGTCCGTATTGCTGACGTGTAGGTCCGTGTTGCTGACGTGGTAGTCCGTGTAGCTGACGTGTAGGTCCGTGTTGCTGACGTATTGGTCCGTGTTGACGACGTGCTCTGCCGGCATGATCCGTGTAGATCCGTGTGAAGCTGCCGTGTTGATGCCGTGTTCACATTCATCTGGGGCAAAACTATCCCGGACCTCCCCGGATCATGCCGGCATTGCCGTGTTGATCCGTGAGGTATAATCATCTATCTTGTATGTATCTGTTTGAAGATGTATGTCTGACGATTGTCATCACCACATCAATAATCACATTTAGTAATGGTCAAAACTTATTCTTAGGATGTCTACGATCAAGATTATCAATGATATCTAAATGATTTATTTCATACATCAGCCGACACTGAATGACAAATCATGACAGACCACCTAATTCGTCCGCATGACGAATTAAATTCTAGTTATTATTTTTGTTGTTATTATTAGTTAGGCTCATATTGTTTCTTGTGTGGAGCGTTGTGGCCCAGTGGATTAGTCTCCGGACTTTGAAACAGAGGGTCGTGGGTTCAAATCCCAGCCATGGCATAGTTTCTTTCAGGAAGAAATTCATCCATATTGTGCTGCACTCAACCCAGGTGAGGTGAATGGGTACCTGGCAGGAATTTATTCCTTGAAATGGGTGTGTGCTGTAATCTTAGTAATTATGGCTGCCAAGCTACAGCTGGGGTAATAATACCCAAGTCCTTTGGAAGCGCATAGAGATATTATTCATAATGTGATATGTGCTATACAAGAATGGTAAATAATTTTTATATTCTTTATTAAATTACCTATTTTTGTCAGGTTGACAGCATTTGTTGTGAAGATCTTCAGTCAAGCAAAGCAGTTCAATGCTCTGAATGATGAGAGCCACGTAGAAGGCAGTGTAAACTGGCTAATAAATGAAAATCAGCAAGTTGGCGGTGAATTTCATGAAAATAACCATGTTATTCATCAGGAAATGATTGTAAGTATCTAAGAAATTGTAAATTGTGACATTAACAGTTGGGCCCGAATTCACAAAGGTGGTTTTGAAAACCCAGGGTTGAGTCCATGGTTTTATGCAGATTTCCTGTATGAATTACGATTAATTTAGCGTGTATCGGGCGCGTGTATAAAACATGTCCAATTATGATGCGCGTTTTTGTCAAAGTGCGCCAAATTGACGCCTGTTATTACCATGGTTAGATACGCTATTTTATTCATGAGTCCACTGTTTGAAGAGTGGACTCATGAATAAAATAGCGTTGATAACCACGGCAACAGGCGTCAATTTGGCGCACTGTGACAAAAGCGCGCATCAGGATTGGACATTTCTCATGCACGCGCCCGATACGCGCTAAATTAAGTGTAATTTATATAGGAAATCTGCATAAACCATGGACTCAACCATGGGTTTTCAAAACCACCTTTGTGAATTCGGGCCATGAAGTTTTGTCACTTTGCTCGTTTGACTCTCAGATCATTGTCATTTAATTGGTGTGTGTCCCACTGCTGCCACCATAAAGGCAATAATTAGAAGCAGTCATGGTTGTGAAGCAGAGGAGTAGTTTTGTGTTCAGGGGTGGGGGGGCACAACAATAGATGTCCCCCCCATTAACAAAGGATAATCCTCTACTCCCCTACCCATGGACGCAGTCATGTTATCGTGAGCTGTTTATTAACATCACAACCAAGAGGTCGAATATCCAAATATTGATATCACAAAATTTATGACACATCATAACGCACTCGCGCTGTCATTTATTTGTATTTCAGGGAGCTGTAAAGGGTGATACTTCCAGGACGGCATTCGTTCTCATCTCTCTTCTGGAGGGTAGGAACTTACTAGATAGCCTGAAGAATGAGGTAATGCTTTATCTAATATGCAAATACCTTTTTTGAAATGGATAAATCTATAAACTAATCAACCTCTTTGTAAATCCGACCCCCCATTTTCCTCCAATTTGCTTCATTTCATGGCAGTGATGTAGAGAGGCCAGTGCTTCTGGTTGAGGAGGTCACTTGAGAAAACCTTCCATACACTCTGTACACAAAATTTTGGTGGGGGGGGCAGGGGGGCTGTCAAATGCATTGCTGTACACATGCATGGCCAAATTATTTCCCAACACTCCCTAAATAAGTTTTTTCTCTCTGTGCAAAATACCCACTAAACAAGTTTTTCGCGGGCTTTATACACAATTTGGCCCCTAAACAAGTTATCGCCAGAATATGACCTCGGGGAAAAGGCTTGGGGAAAAAACATACCCTAAACGTATTTGACTAGTCTTTCAAAACCACCCTTTTCCTTGAAAATCTATGTTTTTTGTCTCACCTGCGAAGCAGAGTGAGACTATAGGCGCCGCTTTTCCGACGGCGGCGGCGTCAACATCAAATCTTAACCTGAGGTTAAGTTTTTGAAATGACGTCATAACTTAGAAAGTATATAGACCTAGTTAATAAAACTTGGCCATAAGGTTAATCAAGTATTACTGAACATCCTAGTAGAGTTTCATGTCACATGACCAAGGTCAAAGGTCATTTAGGGTCAATGAACTTAGACCATGTTGGAGGAATCAACATCGAAATCTTAACCTGAGGTTAAGTTTTTGAAATGACGTCATAACTTAGAAAGTATATAGACCTAGTTAATAAAACTTGGCCATAAGGTTAATCAAGTATTACTGAACATCCTAGTAGAGTTTCATGTCACATGACCAAGGTCAAAGGTCATTTAGGGTCAATGAACTTAGACCATGTTGGAGGAATCAACATCGAAATCTTAACCTGAGGTTAAGTTTTTGAAATGTCATCATAACTTAGAAAATATATGGACCTAATTCATGAAACTTGGACATAAGGTTAATCAATTATCACTAAACATCCTGCATGAGTTTCATGTCACATGACCAAGGTCAAAGGTCATTTAGGGTCAATGAACTTTGGCCGAATTGGGGATATCTGTTGAATTCCCATCATAACTGAACGTTTATGGATCTGATTCATGAAACTTGGACATAATAGTAATCAAGCATCACTGAACATTTTGTGCAAGTTTCAGGTCTCATGATTAAGGTCAAAGGTCATTTAGGGTCAATGAACTTTGGCCGAATTGGGGGTATCTGTTGAATTACCATCATAACTTTGAAAGTTTATTGGTCTAGTTCATTAAACTTGGACATTAGAGTAATCAAGTATCATTGAACATCCTGTGCGAGTTTCAGGTCACATGATCAAGGTCAAAGGTCATGTAAGGTCAATGAACTTTGGCCATGTTGGGGTTTTTGTTGAATAACCATCATATCTCTGTAAGTTTATTGGTCTAGTTCATAAAAAGTGGACATAAGAGTAACTATGTATCACTGAACATCTTGTGCGAGTTAGAGTAGTATTCAAAGTCAGCACTGCTGCTATATTGAACCGCGTGATGCAGGTGAGACGGCCAGAGGCATTCCACTTGTTAAGTTCCCAAGACCCCATACTTTACCCTTTTAGTCAGTTCCTTAGACCCCCATTTCAGGGTTTCATGAGGCACATCCCCCCCCCCCCTTTGGGTATGACATGGGGCCAGAATTACATGCAAAAATTGGTTTGAAAATGTTGAAATTGTGGGATATGACCATTTGTCCAGGGAATTCTTCATGAATTGTACTTCAAAAAGTCATTCTACTTTACATGTATGTACAATTGTCAAATTATAACTCATTTCAAGTAAAAGTTGGCAAAGTAACCTTTAACGGTACTTTGCGCGCCGTGATCACTTGTGCATTAAGAATTCAGTGGTTTTTTTAGTGAGGGAGACTGCTTTTTGAGGCATTTTGAATGAATTGCCTAATTTTTTTCATTTTGACATCATGGCCCGTATTCTGATAGCAGGTTTAACTTAAACTCAAGTTTAAAGTTGTGGTTTAAGTATGGATAGCCAGTTGTTACATAAATCACCAACGGTAGAGATGTCATATTTCACCTTATTTGGCTATATTCATAATTGTCTAGGAAGTATAAATAGATTATTGTCTTCACCATCAATGAATCGGGAAAGAGCACAGTAAACATAAGAAACGTTCAACTTAATAAAAAAATATTGATACCTTTGGCTTCCCATACTTATACCACAACTTTTAACCTGATTTTAAGTTAAACCTGACTTCAGAATACGGGCCAATGGTTCTTTGCATGTTTTCTTTCTTTACAGACGTGCATGTCATATTGATATGTTTATCATTGAACAGTCATGAAGTGCACTCCCGTACATTCTTCTTATTCCATCTTCCTTACAGAAAATCAATAATTCCATTTCTTTGGCGATTCAATTCCTCCATAACCAACTTGAAAATGGATTACCAAGGATGTACGACAAGGCTATCGTCACATATGCCTTGGCAATGGCTAAAAGTACAAGGGCTAGAGATCTGAATAATGATCTATGGTCTCATAAAGAAGAGGATGGTAAGTAGACCAAATGAAAATTAGACCAAGTGGGTATTAGACCAAATGAAAATGAGACTAAATGGTATACATTCATTTGGTCTTCCAGCAGTTGGACTATATGTACATGTATTTTTAAGCCTAACACTTCATTGTTCTATCATTTGGTCTACGTGTAATACTCAATTAATCAAATTGTCATTTGGTCTAATACACTTAGTCTAATTTTCATTTGGTCTAATTGCTCCACTTGGTCTAATGAACTTAGTCTAACTTTCATTTGGTCTAATTGCTCCACTTGGTCTAATAATCGGTTTGTAGCACTGGCAGTTTCGACCCTCAAGTAATATTTGAAATACATATACTGTCCAAAATGAATGTTGAGATTTTCATTGGGTTTTGAAAAAGCATCTTTCTTAGCTTCAAAATGATACATGTTTTGTCACGATTGTTCTGCAACCGTAAGTATTTGATCGAATGGAGAAAAAATTCAGCGAGAGCTTCCAAAAATAAGGAGAAAACAAGGTTTGAAGTTCGGGGGTCACCCAGGAATGGGATATGTGCATTGTGCAGTCTCTGTGAACACTTTTTTCAAATAACTCATGAATCTTGTCTGTTATTAAACTTTACAACTTCAAATTTTTACAAGTACTATGAAGGAGAAGAATTAAACTTTCAGAAAAGCTAATTTTTTAAATTTGTACTGTTTGAAGATAAAATTATTGTTTCAGCTATCTAATGAGAACCTTCCTTTGTGACTTATGTTGCTTTTGGGATGGCTGGTCACTTTCATACTGTTTTGGTTATAGACCAGTGATAGCCAGGGGCGTCGATCAATTTTTCAGATTGGGGGGCAAAATCATGAATCAACATTCCAAAGGTGCTCGATCACACAAAACAAACAAACTCACCCGCACACACCCCACACACATAGGCCTATATTATATATGCATATATATATATATATATATGACTCATGCTAAGAAAGAGACATATATCTCACCAACAGATTAATGCGAGCACGAGCTGAAATTTTTTCATAAACTGACATGAAAACAGGAAAAAGGTACAGATAATGTGAGTACCGAGAGTGAGCTGAAATTTCGTTATATTCTGACCTGAAAGCTTGATATTAAGCATTTTTGGTGCCAATGATAAAGATCTAGAATAACAATAGATGCGAACGCGAAGCGCGAGCTGAAAATTTTGATATTTCGATATGAAAAAATGAGTGTAATGGACGCTTTTAATAAAGAACAAGGTATATATTCAACAAAAGATTATTGCAAATCGAAGTGGGAGTTCTTTTTAGGTTTAGAACTGAAAACGGGACATTCTATTCACCTATTTCATCATGATAAGTATGGGTCTTTGCTACAGAAATGATGCGAGCACGAAGCAGGAGCTGAAAATTTTTATATTCCAATCTGAAAAGTGGACATTTTGAGCACGATTCTAAATAGAACTAGTTGTTATCTCGATCTCGCTTGCGGATTTCCATGTTACATTACAATCTTATTTTATTTTTAGTTGAACATGCGGAATTATTTGGGGGGGCAAAATGACATGTTTGCCCACCCAATAATTTCATTGGTGGGGCGATCGCCCCCCCTGCCCCTCCAGGATTGACGCCTCTGTTGATAGCTGTACGTATAATTGTATCCCCCGAACAGAGTTCGGAGGATACTATGGATTTGGCCTCGTCGCGCTGCCGCTTCTGCCGCAGAGATTTACTTGTGAGCGCTCCATCAGCTGCATTTCTCCGATTGTCTTCAAATTTAGCATGAAGGTTGAGTATGGGATAGCAAAGAAGCCTATCGCTTTTGGTGTGGGTGGAGGTCACATGGTAAGGTCAAAGGTCATTTTCAGGTCAACATTAAAGTTTACATGCAAGACTCTCTTATGACACCTAACTCTGCAGCAGTAAGTCACTTTTCAACCAAACTTGGCTGGTAGATGGATTTGGGGGACCTGCATGCTAGGAACATTGTCTCCATGATAATTGAATTTTTTTGTCAAATTTATGTGTGAGCTCTATATTTCACAATGACGGATGACGCGGGGGATTTGGAGATACATGTGCTCGGCTGCACGACCAGTCGAGCATCACTAGTTATAAGGCCATTTTACCATTATTTAACCTGCAGAATCCTATGATACAATGTATTTAAAAACAATGTAATCTACTTCTGTGATGTGGTATTCACAGTACATTACATGTGTGTATCTTTCATGGGCAATAGTTGGTATGCTATGCGGCTAATTTGCTTATAGTATGCCATATGTATGTGGTGATTATGTGATTCTTGTTAAACTCGCTTTGTGACGCTACATATTGGGGGTGTTTCAGAGATAAGTGGTAGTTATAAAATGCACACTCACACTTGATTTGTGACACACAATCATTTGATAAACATACAATACATGCGTCCTCTTAGCACGATTTAACCAACGCGATGTTGCCTTTTATAACACCCATATAAAGTGGGATCTTAATTAGGTTCAAGTCTAAGACTTAAATCTTCATGAAAACAACTACTGTACCTTGTCACTAGATTTCACAAACCGTTGTTATTATTTCACTTTGAATGTTCAGATACTGGTGCGGTCTTCTTCCCCTTGGATCCATCCCGCTATGATTATATTGGTAACCGTCCAATGTGGCAGCGGATACCGACCTCCTCCATCGATGTGGAGACCGCTGGGTACGCTTTGCTAGCCCAGCTTGCCTTGCACCAATACCAGAACGCTGGCCGGGTAGCCCTTTGGCTCAGTAAGCAGCAGGATTACGGTGGCGGATTTGTCTCTACTCAGGTGACATGATAACAATAATAATAACAATATTGATGATAATAATAACTGGATTTTTAAAGCACTTTTTGCTTGAGGGTACAACGCGCTGCTCTTATTACCCCGGCTTTAGCTGCGCTGCCCGTATAGGCGCTCAAGCATTCAAGGGATTTCTTCCTACTGGGTACTCATTCACCCCACCTGATTTGAGTGCAGCACAATAACGGTAAATTTCTTACTGAAGGAAAACGCGCAATGACTGGGAATCGAACCCACGTCCCTCTGATTGAAAGACGATAGTCAAAACCACTAGACCTTGATGCCCCCACATGTATATCATAAAGTTGAGAATGTGCCTTTTCAAGCTCACAATGGTCTAGTGGTTATGACTCTCATTTTTCAATCTGAGGGACGTGGGTTCTATTCCCAGTCATTACCCGGTAGGAAGAAATTCCTTGAATGATTTTAGTGCCTAATTTCATGTATGGCAGCACAGCTAAAGCAGTGGTAATAGGTGCTTTGTATCTTCAGGCAAAAACTGCTTCATAAATCCAGCTATGAGTTATTATTATCATATAATGTATTAACCCTTTGAACCCTAAATCATTAGGGGCGGTGGTGACCTTGACCCTGAATTATTTGCACATATTGACCACATTCACAAATTCCCATGATATGAGACCCAACAGCATCTTCCCCCCGCTAGTACCCGGACCGAGCTGACTGGAGTTGTTTACCTTCCCGTAGACCTAGTCTTCAAACAGAAATATCAACTTTAGTGTCTGTTTTGGGCTCAAAATCACTGTTTTTACCAAAGTCAAATATATATGTTGCTTCCCCATAGTAAGCACGTGACTCACCGCGTATTACACAGTGTGTTACCGCACATACGACACGAGCAACCACAAAAAAATGGCATATTTTGGCCATTTTTTATGCCGAAGCCTTCAGAAACGATTGCTGCTCTTGTCTAAAATTATTGACTAAATATTCCTACACGTTTTGCTACGTACACGTACTAGAGAGATGACGTCATCGTAAAAGATCACGTGACATTTGAAGTCACATGGCTGTAGGCCGGAATACCATCGGGTCAAAAGGGTTAAAATTGGTCAACAATAACCCATTCAAGTACTTGATGTGAATGTATACATGTATATGTGAGTAGAAATGCTTCTCTGCTGCTTCTTGTTCAATTTCAGTTCAGTTTTTTGTCTTGTAGTGATCTTTATTATTCATTAAAATGAATTTCATATATACATAATTAAGGAAATATAAAACAAAATGATAATTGCAGCAGTGCAATACCGTACACAAATTAAATTACAGTGTAATAAACATAGCAGGCAAATTGTAGAGACATAATCCGAAATCATACAAAAATAACATTTCAACAACTAATCTATGCAGCTAAAGCAAATAATAATGATAAAAAAGACGTAACTACGCAAATTGAACGAATGAATGTATATTGAGCATTCTCCCGCCCCATACCCCCCCTCCCATCAGCCAAGCTGAACAAACACACACACCAACAACAACAAACAAGAGAAATAGACGGAGGAAGAAAAGAAAAAAAAGAAGACATACACATAAAGGAGAGAGAAAAAAAAAACAAGCAAAACAAAAGACAGGAACAATTAACAAAAGAGAGAGAAAAAAAATGTACCAATGACAGTTTGCTTTATATGATAGCACTAGGTGGGCATTATAACCTTCAACACAGAAACTCATTAAATGTGCTAATTTAAGCACATTTTTAAAAATTCACAAAAATAGGATTCTTCTCCTTTATTTATTGTTTTATTACATCTCATAGCTCTGCATGGGACACACTAAACTTCTGCACAGATTTTAGATTTTGCTTGGAAAATCATAATTAATGCGAAATTCTATTCAAACATTCTATGGGGAAAAATTATTTATGCTGATTAATGCAAAATTTATCATAAAAAAACATGGGAAAAACTTTTTCCTATATTTTGAACAAAATCATGTATATTATCCAGTAACATGGGTTAGGAGATCTGTGGATGTAATTGACCTTGTACTTGACCGTTCTATTTAACCTTGGTACTTGACCTTGCAATTGACCTTGTATTGTTCTTGATGGCATACAGGATAGAGTTGTTGCTCTTCAAGCACTAGCCAAGTATGCTTTAACATCTCTAGTTCAGTACATTTGGCTCTGTATTTGACCTTGTATTTGACTTTGTAACTGACCTTGTGATTGACCTTGTATTATTCTTTATGGCTTGCAGGATACAGTTGTGGCTCTACAGGCGCTAGCCAAGTATGCTGAGCGTCCTCAGTTCAGTAACATAAACATGGACTGCACTCTATCAACAGGAGGGGATATTCTTAAGAGACATATGATTGAAAATCACAACGCTAAAATACAAGAAGAAGTCACGGTAAGCAGTACGTAGCAAGTAACACAAAGCTTACCAATCATAGAATATCTTTAGGGCTTATACTTTTTAGCAGGCTAAAATTGTCAAAAGAGATTGTGGATATGCTAAAAAGGTTATAGAGTTTGCATGATGGATAAAACTTGCATTGGATGGGTTTGTTAAAGCCTGTGATCGTGCCTATTTACAGCAATATAGTTAAGTGCCCCCCCCCTCCCTCATGGATATCACTGCCACCTCCTTTCCATCGACCGATCACTTCATACTTGGTTGTTATTGTTTGTATGTTCTTCTCTATATCTCAGGTCTCTCAGTCTATCGGACATGACTTACAAATCAATTCAGTTGGAGAAGGAGTTGCTCTGGCAAATGTAAGATTTTCATTTTATTTTTGCTCTATCTACATCAAATCCTTGTTATAGTTAGCCTATTTTCGGTTTTGGTAAGTCCCCTGAAAAGTATGTGTCATGATGCCTGTTTCCCCGACCCATTGTGTTGTGAAGGTTATAAACTCAGAATATGTTTCTATTAGATGAATTCATCGGTTTTACTTCAGAATTTATTTGACCGGGCACCCGGTCAAAATAGACCATGTGTGATTTGGGAGTTAAAGGTTAAGTAAGTTTTCACATGGCTATTTTGAGTAAAAATAAAAACATTAACATGAGAGGGTATTACATTTAAATTTAGATCATTATGGACGGAAAAAATGCCATATTTGACTACTACGCTATTGTAATATTGTATTGTCTGATGCTACTGGGGGTATAGTTCCCATAAATCTTTTAGACAGACATTAAAGGACAAGTTAAGTTTTGATAAATACATATTTGTGGAGAAATATTGAATGAGCGTGATGTTGAAAATGTAAAAAAAAATTGGATGTGAAATTAGAAATTTTGTGATATTTGAAAGTTTGGCTTATGAAAAAAAATAAAACACTGAAATACAAAAGTAAGAGCCAATGATAGATAGATAGATAGATAAATGGTTTATTTGATAAAACTCATACATCATGGCTGCCAAGCCGAAGTGTGATGCATTTACATATAAATTAAAATAAATTAATACATTAAAAATGGAATACATATCATTGAAATGGAATACATATCATTGAAATTGATAATATTAAGTGCAAGTATTGTTGAATATAAATACCTAATAGTATGATTAAAATACAAATTCATTAATAATTTCAAAGGTAACTATAATCGTTGATCCATCAATAATTGGAATTGGATAATTGTGAACTAGAAGAAATTGAATTGAAACTGATTTAAACTGGAGGTTAATTGATAAATAATGTATAATATAAACATTGATTTTGAAAAGCAGTTAATTGAATGTATAGAACAAAATGCGAAATAGCGACAATAATGAAATAATATTACCTAGGAATGATTTCAATGAGAAGTTGAGAAACTATTGTATACAGAATTAGTAGTCACTCCAATCTCTGATGCTGGTATCAAGATAGTCTTTTTAATAATTAATAGGAAGAAAGAGAAAAGAGATCCACTTTAGATTTATACTACTTTGGGCTTTCATAAGAAGAGTTACTCTTGATTGTATACAATTTCTCTTAGCTTCAACTGTTTCAAATAAACTCAAACACATTGATTACAACTTTGATAGATTGGGTATACAAAATTACTAGTCACTCCAATCTCTGATGCTGGTATCAAGAATTTGAAAGTGATACTGAAAAAAAATGTGCACCCGGGTTGGTTGATCAAAAGGATGTTTTACCCCAATACCTTCAAAATGTCTAAAGTAAGAAAAATGCTTGTCAAGAAAAGAAAACTAAGATGTTTCAAGTTTATGCTGGCCATGAATGAAAGTTAACTGAAAAGAGAATCCGCTAATGCAAGTATTCCATCTTCGTCGTCTTTTAAGAAAGGTTCTTTACTTTCTGCAAGGGATACCATCCCTCAGTTTACATTAACGAGATGTGAAGCTTGCTGTGATTACAATGTATGTATCAGAATGAAGGTTATCCAAATCTGAAAATATGTGTACAAAACAAATGGAGAGTTGTCCACAAAATCAGCCATTTTGGAGCACGTTTGGCCATTTGAGGATCCACATAATAAGTACAAAAAAACTTTTTAATCGTCCATAACTTGCTTATTTCATGACCGGGTTTGATGCAACTTTTTTAAATTGTTCCTCTCATTTTACTCTTTCCAATAAGATTGCTTCTCTTCTTGGGTTTTGGTTTCCTTTAAGAACAACTTTACACATTGAGAGAACATGTTCACACGTGATGATATCCACAGCATTTGTATTGCGCCATAGAACATTCATAGGCGCAGTGCTAAGGGTGTGTTCAAATATGAATCATGTTTGAAAACTCAATTCCAAAATACCACACTCAAACACAGTCAGCGGTGCAACGTTCAGTGGAGAAAATGTAAAGCTGTTTATACATGAATGTTGAATTTTCCGCTTTCGTTAGCACAGCTTTAGTGTTCAGTTTACCAAAGGTCAGTTCTGGCACCTATTTGTGTCTAGGCTTCCACTACAAGAGCAAATTCAAAGACGTTTCAACAAGCAATTGTGTTCAATGTCTCATTCGTGATGCTCAAGGTCGTAAATTTGAGCTGATCGTGTTTACAAACTCATCTTTTTCTATGTTTAACCCTATATAGCCCAGGCTATTTTGAAATTGCATAGGCCGGGGGGGGCCTATTAGGCCCCCCTCAGATCTCGGCCGTTTATCGACAGATTGCGACCAAATTTGGTGTGTGGGTGTCTCATTATGTATTTTACAAGAATGTGTTGTCAAATTTGTGATATTTATTATCATTTTTTATTTATCTAATTAATTATGCAAATATTCACAGTTTCTCAAGGAATTTTCATTTTTTTGTATTTTCCCCCCATTTTTTGAGAAAATGCAATGGAATCAAGCATGTTAGTAGCCAGTCATGTAATCTAAAAGACAGCTCCCTCAACTGTATTGAAATTGTATAATTTTTAGATTATAATAGTAATTAATTATGCGCATATGAATTTCACTTATTAATCACCACGTCTGGGCATAAAATTTTTTTTTCTAGTTTTGTACTGAAGAAAGGTGATATTTACTTTATATTTTGACATTATATCATCAAAAAGTGAAAATACTTATGCAAATTAGAGATAAATGAATATTCATTAGCAGCCAGAAAGTTGAATGTTTCAAATTAATTTATTAGATGTGACTTATGATTCAGCAAACTCAAGAGCAATCATGAATGGCATGTATATCTGGTTTTTGTAACTACTGATAACAAATCATAAATGTATGCAAATCATTTGCATAATTGTTTACAGGTCACATAGTATTTCATAAAGTGTCATGAATATTAATTAGGGCAAAGTATACAAAATTTCGCACCTTGCACCTTTTAGGCTATTTTGTTGGATAATATTCTTGTTTCCTTCCGTGTTTCCAAATCTTATGTATTTCTTTGTTTTTAAGTTATTATGTATTTCTTTGTTTTGAAATCTCTATTTTTTATTGTTTTCCAAATCTAGAATAGTTGGTGATAGCCCAAAAGAAAGTTATGTGAGAAAAAACAGAAAAAACATTCATCTGACAACACTTCTTGTAAAACCCATACATTGTACACACAAAAGTTGATGGAAATTGCCATTTTCGGTGACATTGGTCACGAATATGTGCTATATCTCCGCAAGTGTACCACTGATTTTCGCAAACAGGGTCTCAAAATGTGCGGGAGATGTTAAAGAAAAAAGTAATGAAATTTCAGCATATTATTTTGCATTTAGAAATTATCGCGAAAAATGTAGAGGGGGGGCCTTTTAGGCCCCCCCCCCGGGCTATATAGGGTTAAATTTTCCTCCAAATCGTGATTTAAAAGAAGTTTGCTTTTACGATCTAGAATAGTGGACAATGAACACACCCTTTGTTTCTCATTATATCTGTGTTTTGTAATTATGTTTTCATTCATGAACCATGTTGCTGTTTAAATTTGGAAACCGACATTGCAACCCTGGGTCAGTTACCAAAGGATTATTATATAGCACAGGATTGGGTCACTGACAGTGCGCAAGGTCATTGGTAACTCACAAACAATTTTATAAAACGCACCAGGGATGAAGTGGTATCAATGAGTGCTGCATTCTGTCCGGGACGTAGTTTAGGCCGGTACTTCTGAGTTGCAAGGCCGCTGGAAAACAACCTATCATTGACTTTGTACACGTAACCCGGCCCAAAGGCCAAGGCCGGCAAAATGTGACCTTTTGGCCGGCCTCGACTACATCCCTGTCAGTCAGCTTTATATCTCTGCTTCCTTTTAAGGTGGAACTGCGATACAACACTGAAGAATCTGATCTGGACACCTGCCCATTCCATCTCAACATCACTGCTGTTGAAATACCATCTCAGGCCAATAATGGACAAAATCTAGAAGGACTTCGAATAACAGTATGCACAAGGTGGGTTGTCTGTGCTTGAAGCGAAGTTTCAACTTTGGTATATCCTGAAAGAATTGAATGTTGCCCATCCTGTGCAGTATAAGATTGTGTGAGTTTGTATATGGAAGCATAGGTAGGATGTGAAAGATGTGATATAAGATTGTTTCAGTGAAACATGTAACATAGTAACCGCCCAAGATGAACACTAAATGTGGCCTTTATAGACTAGTGGCTGCTACAGATGGTTTCTATACACGCAACCTGCATGGGTGGCAATTTTAGTGGTTTTCAGTGAGGGGAACACCCATATGAGTACATGCATTCATAATTGTAAACCCCTCAAAAAAAGTTTTGCAACTCAGTTTTGGGGATGATATCTTTTTGGTTAATGAAGTGTAAAAGATGAAACTGGTATCATTGGAAAGCTGAATTATTCTTCTTTACAATGACATGCCATTTGCTGTGATTATGTAATCATGAAATATGCAACCACCCTGAACATCGAGAAAAGTCAGAATTGAAATGTTGCAAAATGCATTGATTTCTAACAAGAGTCTCCATTTCTATAGAATTTCTACCATGCAGGCGACAGTGAATGCACTCGGTCCATCCTCGAAACAATTGGAAATTCGCTATTGCAAACGACGCATTTTGCAACATTTCATGTCTAACATTGCTGCGTATTATCATGTCTGTGTATTTCATGATAACACTAGCATTACAAATGACTCATGATTGTAAAGAAGAATAATCATGCTTCCTAAAGATATCACTTTTACACATGATGATGGCACATTAAGAAATTTATTAGCACTCAAACTTGCAGTTTGAGTTGCAGAACTCAAACGTGACATGGCAACGAATTTTGCAACATTTCATTTTTTACATTGCTGCATATTTATCATGTCTGTGTATTTCATGATAACACTAGCATTACAAATGATACATGATCGTAAAGAGGAATAATCATACTTTCCAATGATACCACTTTTACATATGATGATGGCACACTAAGAAATTTATAAGCTCTCAAACTTGAGTTGCGGAACTTTTTTTGAGGGGTTTATGATTGCAGGTTTACCAGTGAAGGGAACATCCATATGAATATGCATTCATGATTGTATGATTGCACTATTGATTGCAGGTTTGCTGGTGAAGGGAACACCCATATGAGTAAGCATTCATGATTGTATGAATGCACTTTTGATTGCAGGTTGACCAGTGAAGGGAACACCCATATCATTACTCAAATCATAACTGTATGATTAACTATTGATTGCAGGTTTACCCCTATGAGTGAGCATTCGTGACTGTATGATTGCACTATTGATTGCAGGTTTACCAGTGAAGGGAACACCCATATGAGTTAGCATTCATGATTGTACTATTGATTGCCGGTTTGCTGGTGAAGGGAACACTCATATGAATATGCATTCATAATTGTATGATTGATTGCCAGTTTGCTGGTGAAGGGAACACCCATATGAGTAAGCATCCATGATTGTATGATTGCACTTTTGATTGCAGGTTTACCAGTTAAGGGAGCACCCATATCATTATTCAAATCATTACTGTATGATTAACTATTGATTGCAGGTTTACCCCTATGAGTGAGCATTCATGATTGTATGATTGCACTATTGATTGCAGGTTTACCAGTGAAGGGAACATCTATATGAATAGGCATTCATACATGTAATTGTATGACTGCACTATTGATTGCAGGTTTGCTGGTGAAGGGAACATCCATATGAATATGCATTCATACATGTAATTGTATGATTGCACTATTGATTGCAGGTTTGCTGGTGAAGGGAACATCCATATGAATATGCATTCATACATGTAATTGTATAATTGCACTATTGATTGTAGGTTTGCTGGTGAAGGAAACATCCATATGAATATGCATTCATACATGTAATTGTATGATTGCACTATTGATTGCAGGTTTGCTGGTGAAGGGAACACCCATATGAGTAAGCATTCATGATTGTATGATTGCACTATTGATTGCCGGTTTGCTGGTAAAGAGAATGCCCATATGCGTATGCATTCATGATTGTATAACTGCACTGATGTTTTCAGGTTTGCCAGTGAAGGGAACACCCATATGAATATTCATGTCATAACTATATGATTGCACTATTGATCGCAGGTTTACCGGTGAAGGGAACACCCATATGAGTATTCTTGATGTAGGATTATACTCAGGATTCAAGGCTGTTGAAGACACTAAATTAGGATTGACAGGACTCAAAGAGGTACCCAATACACACCATTATACCATTATTTACCAAGTTCTGTAATTCCAATGTTCTTTGTACACGATTGGCCTGGTTTCGGGAGGCAATTAATAGCCTGATACATGTAGCAATGTGTATTTGGAGCAGAGAATCTCCAGGTTTCTGCAAAGTTAAAAAGCAGGGGAAAAATCACGAGTCCCGGGTCCCGTAACACAAAGGTTAGCAATGATCGTAGACCATTTTTTCTACGATTGATTGCATAGACTAAAATGTACAATCAGTCGTGAAAATCAAGCATACGATTAATCGCTAACCTTAGTGTTACGGGACCCTGGAGAATTGCAAAACTCATAGAATTTCAAGGAAAACTCGTTTTTGAGGCCCAGGGAAAATAAACTTCAAGGAAAAAATGTGAAAGATCATCAAACTAAAAGCTACATGTAGATTCATTACAAGTAAACTGTGTTTTTGGCATGTATTTGTCTCGTATTGTCTCCATGAAAGCTTTACGTTTCGGTATGATTTTTACTATTCACAATTGTTTTATCATGATTTATATATGTCACTGAAGAGCAAAGAATAGTATTTAGAACTGAAGAAAATATTCTATATTCTAGCAAACAAAACGTAAGGTCTCTAATGTAGCACCACATCGAAGTCTCCAACTTCTTATTTTAGGAATATTTCAGACCAGGATATACTGGATTCTCCCCCCCCCCCCAGATTGCAGCCACTGATTGCGTGATTGCCGCAAAATCTTGCACACGTGTAGAGCCAGATGTAAACTGAAAGATTGTAAAGTAAAATTTTCCAAAAATTTCTTTAGATTTTTTTATTAATTAATTATGCAAATAAGCTTATGAAATTTGCCCTAAATTTGTTTTTTGTAGATGTTTTGGCCTTTAACTCCCTTTATATAGCTAGAAGAATGCTAATTCTTGGTGAGATTATCGATTTCTACATTTCTAACACATACATATGTATAGACAAAAATTTGCCAAAATATAACTAATTTCTTATGTATTTTATTGGGTTTTTTTAAAGTTCTTATGCATTTCTTTGTTTTTTATTGTTTTTTCCAATGATCTTTGTCGGGGACCCTTTTGCGATCATAAATATAAAGTAAATCCATTAAAACATCAGAAGTAAAAATAATAATACATTTATGACTTTTTGGTTGAAAAACACAATTTGCATTGACTTCGTACACTGAATCACGTTTTTTTTAGCCATTTTGGGTCTGACATGCACTTACAAAACGTTGTGTAATTTCGAAATAGCTTACCCGAGGGTTGGAAATTTAGTCTCAAAAGATCTACAAGGCTTGAAAGTAAAAAGTCAGCAAGCGGCGCATTTGAAAAATTTTGCGGGGCAGTGTAACAATGAAATTTGTCAAGGGAGGGGGGTCAAATTGACCCCCCCTCATCAGATAAGGGTTCATGTGGCCTGGTTTCTGCCTCTACATGTATGTGCTACTCATTATATTCATTGCCAAGAAGCAAAACAAGTACTTTACTCCTCAAAATACAGAATTTCCATTGCAGTTTTTGAGCCTACACAAAATAATCTGTAACTTTGCAACCCTGCACCCGGGCCTCTCTGATTTGGTCTTAAAATTTACAAGAAATTTGAAAGAAAAAAAGGGCAGAAACGTTGTGGCGAAATCACTTTACACTTTGGAATTATTGGGTAAATTGTCAAAGGCAAGGGGGGGGCTTCCAACCTTAAAATATTTTTGATCTAGCTCACTTTAATCTTTTAACAAAATTAATGTTTTTCTTTTTTTATGTAGTTGATAAATGGCAGTGACTCGATTTCTTCATATGAAGCCAGCCAACGGTCGGTCATCTTCTATTTAGATCAGGTACAGTAATAGTGATGATAATAATAAAAATGATACTTATAATAATAGTAGGTTTGGTTTTATGATGCGGCAAATCCACTCTTTGGAGTGGCCAAGGTGCAAGGGAAAAAATGAGACAGTGAGTGGGAGACAGTAGATTAAAGGATGAGAGTTGCTGCTACCCTGTTTGGTGTTCAGTGATTCAAGGGATAGAGCTAATGGAACTGCACAGTGGCTGCCGGGCCTACAATCAATAGGGCACAAACAAGTTTAGAAGTATTTTATTTCAGATTTCATTTCGGACAATGAAATAAGGAATATCATTTTTATGCCCCCGCAGACGAAGTCCGGAGGGGGTATGTAGCGTTGCCCCTGTCTGTCCGTCCGTTCCCCCCGCTTGGTTTCCATGCAATAACTCGAAAAATATTTTAATGGATTTAAAAAAAATTTGGTGTGTAGGTAGATGATGACACCAAAAGACAGGTAAGTTTGAATTCAGAGTGCGCAGGTCAAAGGTCACGGCTCATTATATATGCGAGTTGGTTCAATCATAGTGAATTAATTTTTGATAGCATTCAGCGGGGGCATCTGTGTCATTTGGATACGTCAAATTTGGAGGGTTTTTTTTTTCAATTTCATTTTCAATTTGTTGTTTCTTAGCACTACAAGGTCCAGTAAAGCAAAGGTCAGCGATTAATAAATTGTAAACTTTAATTTTGCAAATGATTATACATTGTAGTCAATGCAATCAATCATGAAAAATTGCTCTCTAATTATAGCCTAGGTTGTGCTACAATATCACACATAGTTACACTAGTTTACATCTGTAGAACATCTGATACAATTGCCGTATGAGGTACATCTATAAATTAAGCTGTTGGAGATTGAGCCTGCATATATGCGGGCTAGAGTCTATGGGACACATGTGTTATTGCAGAATCATTCATTTTTGGAACAGGTTGAAAACCCCTAGCGTGAAGTCAGTTTGGGTTGGTTCATTCATTTAAAGGGGAAGTTCACCCTGAAGAAAACTCTTTAGTAAAAATAGCAGAAAAAATAGTAAAAAATATTGGTGAAGGTTTGAGGAAAATCTGTTAAAGAGTAAGAAAGTTATTAGAGTTCAAAGTTTTGGATTTGTGACGTCATAAACGAGCAGTTGCCCCATGTGTTATGTAATATAAAATGCATGAATTTCAAATTTGTATGGTTCCTGATGACTTAAAGAGAAATTCCAGTATAGTTGCAGTTAACACTGATTTCATGAGAAATTCTGTAAAACAAGGCTTAATTGCCAGTATATCATCGAGGATCTAGATCTGGTACAGTTACATTAACTGGACTTTGTGAAATCTTGAAATCTACGCTGAAAAATGTTCACACCGAAAATCCCCAACACAGATAAGCGCACGTGGGACAAAGTATAATTATTGCTTAGGGCGTCGGGCCCGACGCCCTACCCGAAAGGTCCCGAATCCCGTGCTTATTTGCTGATTTCTCAGCAATTACACAATTTCTTCCAGAATCCTTTGGCACATGCGTTTTATTTATACAAACAGACACTTTAGTGGTCATTTCATTGGATTCTGTACGAACTCATTTTGATATCGTTACCAAAACTAGCATTTACCTTTAATTTTGGTTTGTATTCATGATCGGGTGTGAAATGATTTGTCTATTGATATACAAAAGGTAAAGTGAAAACCATTTTCAATTTTCTGAGAAAATGACATTTCATTGATTTTTTACCATTCGCTATGTAGGAATGCTGCTCGCATATGACGTCACAAATCAAATAATTGAAATTCTAATA
Source organism: Lytechinus variegatus (assembly GCF_018143015.1). Lineage (NCBI taxonomy): Eukaryota > Metazoa > Echinodermata > Echinoidea > Temnopleuroida > Toxopneustidae > Lytechinus > Lytechinus variegatus. The sequence continues at coordinate 20,147,030 of NC_054745.1, read as the reverse complement.
ACTTTTTAATTATTTGATGAATTTTTCTCAAACCTACGGCAATATTTTTAAAAATGTTTTTCTGATTTTTTTACAATAAACTTTTTTCAGGTTGAACTTTCCCTCTAAGTATAATACTAATATATGTAAGGGTGGACTAGTCTGTGTGTGTGTTATGTTTAATGGGCTTTTGGAGAAAAATAGCTTTGTGTCATCCATTCAAGTCTACTTGTACTTGTGCTGATCATGTATTTAAATATGTGTCCATACATGTATATTCATATTATTATCACTGTTATGTCTTTGGTTTGTGTCTATTATTTTAACTTATTATTATTATAGTATTATGAACTGTTCTTATTAGCTATCAATATTGTTGTTTAGATTATGATATTCGTTATTATAAGATGGCTAAATAATTTGCAGCTTGCTGATTGGTCAAAGCGTACCACGTGATCATTCGCGAAAAGTGTCTATCCCTGCACGCCCGTGCAAATTTCGCGCACCCAAATTGTCTAACCCACGGTAAGTGCAATTTCAAAATTTTTGATATTTGATTTAGATCTATTTCATTATTTCTTTCTCATATAAGGTGCTTAAAATTGCGATCGAAATTACTTAGCCATCTTATAAAAGGAATAACGCATTTTACCCGTCGTTTTTCAGCGATATGCAGTGCACTCGAGGTTTCTTCTTCGCATGCACACTCCACACTCGCCTCCGGCTCGTGTGGAGTGCGCATGCTCAGAAGAAACCTCTCGTGCACTGCATATTCGCTAAACAACTCCGCGGAATGCGTTATTCCTATATTATCATTGTAATTATCTGTTATTTGTTTTTTGTAACCTAGATTCCAAAGACAAGTGACCTATGCTTCACATTTTATGCTGAAGCTGACGTGGTTGTTGGCAATGTACAAGCGGCCGCTGTTCATGTGTACGACTACTACGATCCCGGTCAGTACCTTTTACATTTGACCTTTCACCCCCTAACCCTTGATACTGTAGCTGCCCAGATTGAAATTTACAATTTTAAATCAAATGTTTACAAAGCACGACTTGATTTTGAAAGGGGTGTATAACTCTCACTGAATTTAATTTACATTAAACCAAGTACTTGCGTGGATTTGGCTTCAGTTTCTATGCACACTGTTTTTGACATGCCTCAGTATTCATTTGTTGTAATCTGACCTAATTCGTTTGGTCTAAAATCAATGAAGAGAAGTCACTCTTAATGTTAGTGACAGATTTCCTATCAAAACCTGCTTAGTGATTTTTACATTCATCTTGGAAAAGGGGTTTCCTTTTTTGTTTTCTGTGATGCACAAATGCATTTTTCAAATTCAAGTTGCATGTTTAATTGGAACTTTGTTTTAAGGTTTGTTTGAAAATTTTAAAATGGATATCAATTTTTTGGGTGGCTTGATGCTGTCCCTTCACATTTCTAGATGTTTATCATCTTGTTTTTAATACAGACCTGTCCTGTACTATATTCTACAAGCCTGGCGCAGGTAGTCCCCTTTTGAACACACTCTGCTCAGAAAATGAATGTATCTGCTCCGGTGGTTCACTTAGTAAGTATCCAGTCTCCTACTACATGCATTGCCCCTCTGGCTCCTCTACCCTTCCCCCTCCCCTCCATCTTCTCCCTCGCTCACTCTTTCTCTCCCTTCTCCCTCCATCCCTCTCTCCCATCTATCTTCCTCTCTTCCCTCCCTCACTCTATTCCTTCCTCCCCCTCTCCTTGCCCCCACCTCCCCTTCCTCTCTCTCTCTTTACCCCCTTCCCCATCTTCCTCTCCCTCTTCGTTCCCCCCTCCCTTCCCCTCTACTTGCCCCCTCTCCCTCTTTCTTCCTCTCCTCCGCCTGCCTCCCTCCCTCCCTCTCCATCTCCTTCTCCCCTCCATGTCCCTCACCATGTCTCTTTTCTTCTTCCTCTCCCTTATGTTTTTAACCATGTCTGAATAAAATCAGTCTCATCTTATTGACCAATGTACATTTTATTTGTGTAAAAATATGAATTGTTTCTGTTTATTGTATTACAAAAATCTGCGACCCTTCTGGATAATATGTATGGAAATCCATATATGTCATATTTTTTCTGCATGAAATTTGCACAGGGTCTTTTGTAAACAAAGGAAAGCTCACTAAAGAAAACACCCAAGAAAACAAGGAATATATGAATAATGATAATATTAATAGCGGTATATTTACCCAGGGTAGCCACCTCAGTTCCGGAAACTGTTTTCCCAGCGTGCCCTGCTATTATTACCTTGGCCTTAGCTGGGCTGCCTAGGCGCTCAAACATTCAAGGAATTAATCCTGCTGGGTACCCATTCACTTCACCTGGGTCGAGTGCAGGACAGTGTGGATTTACTTTTTGCTGAATGAATAAACATATCTGGACAATATTTTGAACAAATTTTCATTTTAGATGTTGACGTTGCTGGCCATCCATAGTTGTGGCTGTTCGTATCAATCTTTGTAAAATGGGGCCCAGACTTAAAAAATCAAGTCAATCTTAGCCTTTGTCTTTCAGATGTAAAAATGCCTGTCTTACAACAAATTCTGATCAATCCGAACAACCTCAAATGTATGAAAATCCATCAATGTCATATTTTTTCTGCATGAAATTGATTGATGCCTATTTCAATTCTGTTACAGATTTCTGCAACCCTACTGGTCGCTGCCCTCGTTTATATTCTGCTATTGAATTGGAGGCAACTGCCTGTCAAGGCCACAGCGGTTATGGTAAATGACAATAGTAATCATAATAAACAGGTCCTGTATACTGCATATCACATTGTGATTATAATGGCCCGTATTCTGAAGTCAGGTTTAACTTAGACCATGGTCTACCTGCTAAAATTATGGGAAGCCAAAAGTGTCAATTTTTTTTATTAAATTGTATGTTTCTTATGTTTACTGTGCTGTTTTCTGATTCATCGATAGTGAAGACAATCATCTATTTATACTTCCTAGACAATAACAAATGATTTGAGAGCCAAATGAGCTGAAATATGGTATATCTATCATTAGTGATTTGTGTAACAATTGGCCATCCATACTCAAACCACAACTTTAAACCTGACTTCTGACTTTAAATCCGACTTCTGAATACGGGCTAATGTCTCTATTTCTCTCTATTACTCCAGCTTTAGCATGGCAGCCGTAATTGGTTCCATGACATTTACTCTGGCGACAATTTCTCTGATGGAAAATCAACACATTAAAGGACAAGCCCACCCCAACAAAACATTGATTCAGATAAAAAGAGAAAAATTCAACAAGCATAACACTGAAAATTTCATCAAAATCGGATGAAAAATAAGATAGTTATGACATTTTAAAGTTATACTTAATTTCACAAGACAGTTATATGCACATCCTAGTCTGTATGCATATTAGGAGACTCATGACGTCATCCACTCACGATTTCTTTTTTACTTTTTTATATGAAATATGGCATCTTCTAGTTTTCTTATTGTCAAGTGAAACAACAATAAATTACTACTGGACATGTGGAATTAGCATTGTTTGATACTATATGGTTCAGCCAAGTTGGTCCGTATTGCCAAATTTATCAAGAAGTGAAATATTGTATAATTCAAATAAAAAGCAAAAGAAATAGTGAGTGAAGGACATCATCGACTGTCTCATTTGCGTGTTGCTGAAATGTGCACATCACGGTTTTGTGGAAAATAAGGGAAAATTCAAAATATCATCACTTTATTATTTTACATCTGACTTTGATGAAATTTTCAGCATTATGCTATGCTGTACTTTGAATTGTCTCTATTTATTCACATCAACATTCAGGGGTAGACTTGATCTTTAAGCCATAAGACCTAACCTCCAAAACTAAATAAACCCTAATCTTAATCTTTACATTCTTCTGAACGGTTTTGTGGAAAATAAGGGAAAATTCAAAATATCATAACTTATTTTACATCGGATTTTGATGAAATTTTCAGCATTATGCTATGCTGTCTCTATTTATTCTCTATTTATTCACATCAACATTCAGGGGTAGACTTGATCTTTAAGCCATGAAACCTAACCCCCAAAACTAAATAAACCCTAATCTTAATCTTTACATTCTTTTGAAGCAAAGATTCTATTTCAATCCCAACTCTAACCCTATACCCTCCGAGGTGTTAAGACCAGGGGGGTGTTTCACAAAGATTTAAGTATGACTTAGGTCGCACTTAAATGTCGACGCGTACATGATATGCAACGCGCAATCTTATTGATCAATACGCATTAGTGCGCGTCCTCTTGGCATGATCTGACCAATGCTGTCATGCCTTTTATACTACGCGCAACTAGACATTTAAGTGCGACTCTAAGTCATACTTAAATCTTTGTGAAACACCCCCCAGAGCAAATTTCGCAGGAGCAGATGTTGTCATCGCCGTAATTACAGCGCATATGCATTTTAGGCATCAGCCCTAAAAAGACTGGGTTATTTTAGATATATTGAGGGCTGAAGTGGGCCATCATGGCCCCAGCTTTCTTATCTCAGCTGCTGTTCGCGCGATTGCGCTGAAATTTGGCACACATTTTTTTACCACGTAGATGATGGGGTGACCATAATTTGCGCACATTTGAAAAATTATCATGAAGTTGATTTTCAATCGAAAATTTCTCATTGCTCACACAAAATTAATCAAAATCATAAATACCAAACAGAAGGCAAGATCCCAAAGTCAAATTTGCTTGGCGGAATTATAAAGTAGGTCAAGTGTTTCGCTAGCATCGCGATCTCAAAATTCCATGACAGTCGACTAGTGTGCGCTCAGCCGAAAAAGTGTGATCATAATTTGAGTATGATCGCTTTGCAAGGCTTTAAAAAAGATATCAAGTAGACAAAGTAGATAAAATAATTACATCAGATGGAGGTTAAAATGCCATAAATTCGGTTGTACCACATTTTACTGACTTACTTGGAGACCTCTGCTTGCGCAGACTAGCGATTTCTTGATGCTTGTCGAGGAGATCAGATTTTCTCACAGCAGATGCCAAAGGTAACAAAAATTGCTAATGTTTTGCGAATATTTTCACAAAATAATAGAGACCTCACCATCAACAAAATTACCATACTAAATAATTTTAAGTCGCTCTTTCTGTTGGTGATAACAGTTTTAGAAGATATTAATTAGATATTGAGATATTAGACCATGCGCAAAATAACGTAACATACGAATTACGGTCTCACTACCATACTACAAGCCAGTATTAAAAAAAAAATATTTATTATGAATGAAATAATAACAATAGCCAATTTTTATCGCGCTTTTCCCAGAATGGCCCAAAGTGTGTTACAGCATATTATTTCCCCGGTCATCGGATGCATTTTAATCAAGCACGAAAAGTGCACAATTTCAACTCCCTGGGGAGCATTCCTTGCATTCATCGCAGCCACATTATGGCGCTGGCAAAATCAAACATACAATATCTTTCGCATCCTACCAGAATATGCAAGTTTATTCGTGAAAAACATTTGCATATTCAACCCCTGATTTCACTTCAAATTTTCTTCTTTTTTTGTCCAGATGTCATCATTGTAATCTACTTCAAATGTTTCCACAAAGAAAAATTGTGAAAGCCAATATTTTCCTTATGTATTTCTTTGTTTTAAAATTTCTTATGTATTTCTTTGTTTTTTCCTTTTTTTTGTTTTTCATTGTCATTTAATGAAAATTATAACAGATCATTGAACAACTAAATTTAACCCATTAGCATTTATTTTCAACATTCATGCTATTGTAATCTAACATTGTGTTTTATTCTGCGCAGCACTCAAGATCCACATTGAGAATGAACAAGTTATAGGCGGATTCAGGGTGTACAACTTCACCCTCAAAAAACAAATAAAAAGAGGTAAGTTCGAAATTATTCAGCCATAAATGTATTTTCTTATACGGGGGGGGGGTATTGAAATAGCCCCTCCCCCTCCCATTGACATTTTGTGATGAATCTGAAATGTTTCAGAATTGCACCACTTAGTTTTATGAGTTTTATTTAAAAAGTCTTGAGTTAACTTTTAAGATTTGCAACATCCTTCCATCCATCGAAAGTAAACAGCATTATTTAGGTGCATGTCAGACCCAAAATTGCTCTAAACTATTTACGACCAAAATAATGTTCCCAACAAATTTTCTTCAAAACAATAATAATAATGATAACTCAGAATTGATTTTATTTACATGTATGATATTGATGAGTTTTGTTGTAATCCCGATTATGTTTACATCAGATCATTGCTGAAAAACAGCATTTTACTGATCTTATGTACCTGACTAAATATATTCAAATAAATAAATCAATGAATGAATAAATAAATGAATACATGAATAAGTGAATAAATGAATAAATCAATAAAGAAATAAAGAAATGAATGAATAGATGTATAAATAAATAAATTTTAAAAAAGAAATGAATGAATAAATAAATAAATAAATAAAATTCATCATATAAACTCTTAAAAAAAAGTTTGGAATTCTGACTTTGATCAATAATTCCTCCTCGTTTTTAGTAAATCTCAATGTGTAATTAATAGCAATCAATAGAGCATTTAATTGTCTTTAAAATGATACCCTACATGATATGATTATGGTTCACATGGAGGTGCTGTGCCTTGAAATGTTGGGCAAGGTCAAAATTCAAAAGCTGCAAAATGCCACAATATTGAAAGTCACTGTTCTTTTTCTGTGGTGATGAGTGAGTTTCTCAGGGTTTTTTTTCTTACTTTGATCGATAATTACTCATCGTCTTTCGTAAATATTGATGTGTAATTAATGTCAATGAATAGATCATTTAATTGTCTTTAAAATGATACCCCACATGATGCGATTATCGTTCAAATGAAGGTGCAGTACCTTGAAATGTGGGGCAAGGTCAAAATTCAAAAGTTGCAAAATGACACAATATTGAAAATCACTATTCTTTTTTCACTGGTGAAGAGTGAGTTTCTCAGCGTTTTTTTTAAATTGTTTTCATGCACCTTAACATCAACATTAACATGGAATCAAACACACCTCTGCAAAAGCAAACACATAACAAACAAACAAACATGCATGGGTATATTTCAAACCACGATCACTCATACCATGTTATCTCACAGAACCATCACTACAGAAGCAGGGGCTTGATTTGAATGGATTTTCATCTCTATTGACACAGACAAAAGAATCATCTTCTGTATTGAACCTTCATGACTATTTCTACTCGTTTTGCAGCTTTTCAATTCAGACCTCATCCAACACTTTTGAATCCTGCTCTTCTCGTAATGGCATGATCATAACAAGCATGGTATCATTTTAAAGAGGATTAAATGATCTTTTGAATGATATCAAATATGCATTGTGTAAAATTGGGAGTTGGGAGAAATTAATGGCCAAACACAGATTTTCAAACCTTTTTTTGCTTGTTTTGTAGCTTTTTAATTCAGACCTCATCCAACACTTTTGAATCCTGCTCTTTTCGTAATGGCATGATCATAACAAGCATGGTATCATTTTAAAGAAAATTACATAATCTTTCGATGTAAAAATGCATTCTGTAAAGTTGGGAACTGGGAGAAATTAATGGCCAAACACAGATTTCCAAACCTTTTTTGAGGGGTTGATATTAAAATAAAATTAAATAAAATTAAAATTAAAATAAGGGTGCGTCAACGCGAACACGAAGATTCGTCCAAAGCCCCCCCGGTTTAGCCGAAAGGGTGCGTCGGGAGCGCCACGTCGCTACATGATAGCAACATTATTAGTCCAGGTATGGATCTTCATTCTTGTCATAGTCTTTTATATGATGGATGCATAATAAATGGGCTTATGTCGAAAGGGTGGGTGCTGTCGCGTTAGGGTGCGTCAACGCGAACGCGAAGATACGTCCAAAGCCCCCCGGTTTGGACGAAAGGGTGTGTTTAATAATAATGAATAAATAAAAATACAAATATTTATAAGAAAGCTGAATATAAGGTATTTTGCCAATTTGCACGTAAAATAGTGGATTTTCAATCATTTAAAGCATTGACAATTTGAGGAAAAGAAAGAAAAGTTCAACTAATAATAATGATGATAATAATAATAATAATAATGATGATAATAATAATTATGATAATAAAATCAGATACCCACCCTTGCAATAAGCCACTTGGCGCCAATTTTTCACTCCAAATTCATTTCCAGAAATTCACTCTTTGGGGTGAAAATAGAAGGTTATATATAGGTGGAAAATATTTCAGAAGAATTCAATTTCAAGGCAAGGTACTTATTACGACAAGATTATTAATCATGTCAATTCTAACATGCAAAAAGTAAAAACTGTCACAACTTACCCCGCCTTCCCCTATGAGGTCCACTTGAATGATAATATTATAGCCCTTTCACTACTCAGTGTTTTTATATAACAACCATTGTGTTAATGCCAAGTACCAGTAGCTGAACAGGTACAATTGAAATCATTGGGAAATATATTCTTGGTTTTGTTAATAGTTATGTAAAAGAAAAAGGTGTATATCATTAAAAAGGCCAGTGCTATTAAAGGGGCTCAAAAAACTCTGACCAGTTTATTGATGTTCAATCTTGTTTCATCTTGCATTGTCATAACAAATTTGAAAGTATTAGATAAGTTCCAAGACATGACAGGTGTATTTGTCACTAGAAATGCATGTCAGGTCACAATCAAGGTCAAAGGTCATTTGAGGTCAATCAACTGACCATTCTGTTGATGTTCAAGCTTGTTGTTTTGATGTTCAATCTTGTTTCATCTTGAAATGTCATAATAACTTTGAAAGTATCAGATAAGTTCCAAGACATGACAGGTGTATTTGTCACTAGAAATGCATATCAGGTCACAATCAAGGTCAAAGGTCAATTGGGGTCAATATAAACTGATCTTTCTGTTAATGTTCAAGCTTGTTGTTTTATTTGTTTCATTACGAAGGAGAAGAAAACATTCCTTTGAACGGAATGAGGCAGTTGTATGTCAATGAAGGTTGCAAGTGCCCCAAAATTGGACAACGAAATATCCCTGGTGACTTTTTACTCGTTGGCCGGGATTCCCTCAAGTACACCACCAGAGATGGAGTTGTAAGGTATATTAAAAATAACACACATCATGGAGGGTAATAGTAAGAATTATACACACAAGGTAACAGTTTGAACAGGATGGTTTCTATGGTAACAAGTGTGTGTAATAACTCAAATACCCGATCAAAATGATGTGTATTATTTGTTTAATAAGTTAGTGATGTGAATCCTTCTTATTTGCTATTATTAAAGGTCAAGTCCACCTCAGAAAAATGTTGATTTAAATCAATAGAGAAAAATCAGACAAGCACAATGCTGAAAATTTCACCAAAATCAGATGTAAAGTAAGAAAGTTATGACATTTCAAAGTTTCGTTTTTTGTCTCACCTGCGAAGCAAAGTGAGACTATAGGCGCCGCTTTTCCGACGGCGGCGGCGGCGTCAACATCAAATCTTAACCTGAGGTTAAGTTTTTGAAATGACATCATAACTTAGAAAGTATATGGACCTAGTTAATAAAACTTGGCCATAAGGTTAATCAAGTATTACTGAACATCCTATTAGAGTTTCATGTCACATGACCAAGGTCAAAGGTCATTTAGGGTCAATGAACTTAGACCATGTTGGAGGAATCAACATCGAAATCTTAACCTGAGGTTAAGTTTTTGAAATGTCATCATAACTTAGAAAATATATGGACCTAGTTCATGAAACTTGGACATAAGGTTAATCAAGTATCAATGAACATCCTGCATGAGTTTCACGTCACATGACCAAGGTCAAAGGTCATTTAGGGTCAATGAACTTTGGACGAATTGGGGATATCTGTTGAATTCCCATCATAACTTTGAAAGTTTATGGATCTGATTCATGAAACTTGGACATAATAGTAATCAAGCATCACTGAACATTTTGTGCAAGTTTCAGGTCACATGATCAAGGTCAAAGGTCATTTAGGGTCAATGAACTTTGGCCGAATTGGGGATATCTGTTGAATTCCCATCATAACTTTGAAAGTTTATGGATCTGATTCATGAAACTTGGACATAATAGTAATCAATCATCACTGAACATTTTGTGCAAGTTTCAGGTCTCATGATTAAGGTCAAAGGTCATTTAGGGTCAATGAACTTTGGCCGAATCGGGGGTATCTGTTGAATTACCATCATAACTTTGAAAGTTTATTGGTCTAGTTCGTTAAACTTGGACATTAGAGTAACCAAGTATCACTGAACATCCTGTGCGTGTTTCAGGTCACATGTCCAAGGTCAAAGGTCAATGAACTTTAGCCGAATTGGGTGTATCTGTTGAATTACCATCATAACTTTGAAAGTTTATGGATCTGATTCATGAAACTTGTACATAAGAGTAATCAAGTATCACTGAACATCCTGTTCCAGTTTCAGGTCACATGATCAAGGTCAAAGGTCATGTAAGGTCAATGAACTTTGGCCATGTTGGGGTTTTTTGTTGAATAACCATCATATCTCTGTAAGTTTATTGGTCTAGTTCATAAAAAGAGGACATAAGAGTAACCATGTATCACTGAACATCTTGTGCGAGTTAGAGTAGTATGCAAAGTCAGCACTGCTGCTATATTGAACCGCGTGATGCAGGTGAGACGGCCAGAGGCATTCCACTTGTTTTAAACAAAATAGTTATATGAACGAGCCTGTTACATCCAAATGATTGAGTCGATGATGTCACTCACTCACTATTTCTTTTGTTTTTTTATTGTTTGAATTATACAATATTTTAATTTATACGAATTTGACGATTAGGACCTCCTTGCCTGAAGCACAAAATGTTGAAGTAATGGAATTCCACGTGTTCAGGGAGGAATGAAGCTTCATTTCACATGACACTGATGAGAAAATAAGAATATTTCATATAATAAAATACAAAAGAAATAGGGAGTGAGTGATGTCATCAGTTCCTCATTTGCATACCGACCGAGATGTGCATATAACTGTTTTGTGAAATGAAGCGAAAGTTTAAAATGCCATAACTTATTTTACATCCGATTTTGATGAAATTTTCAGTGTCATGCTTGTTGAATTTTTCTCTTTTTATTCAAATCAAGTTTTTGTTGGTGTGGACTTATTCTTCAACTATTCTTAGAAACATTTAATTAACCCTTATTTAATGGGGAGTGGTCAATTTGATACCCCCCCCCTAAATAGACAATTTTTTTTTGTGCTGTCGTACAATTTTTTTTTTAACCTCACCGTGCACTGACTTTTTACTTACAAAATTTAAAAAAATGTGATTCTGTGTACAAAGTCAATGCAAATTTTGTTCTCTCAACCAAAAATCATGTATGATTATTCATTGTGCATGATTATTTTCACTTTTGTTGGTTGAAATAGATTTAGTTTATGTTATTTGTGATCGCAAAAGGATCCCCGACAAAAAAAAACAATTTTAAAAAGTTCTAAAAAACAAAGAAATACATGTACATAAGAATTTTTTTGAAATACTTAAATTGATTATATTACGGCAATTTTCTGTAGATATATATTAGAAATGTAAGAATTTATACTCTCACCAAAAATTAGCATTCTACAAGATATGAAGTGAATTAAAGGCAATACATTCACAAAAAACAAATTTTGGCAAATTTCATTCGCTCATTTGCATAATTAATTTGATAAAAAAATAAATGAACAATTCATTTTCTGAAAAATTTACTATTCGGTGTTGTAGCTTACTTCCGGCTTTACAGGCGTGCAAATTTTCATGGCGATCACGCAATCAGTGGCCGAGATCTGAAGATCCTTATATCCTGGTCTGAAAATAAAATAGGGTTAAGCACTAAATAAATTTCGCATATTCTTATTCTTATGATTTTTATTTTCATAATAAAACCATGACCATTCAATAATCTGTACCATATTATGGCCCGGGGGAGGGGGTGTGGGGGAGGGCGGATTTCGCTGCCCCTCTACATTTTTCAAGATAAATTCGCAGCGCCAAATTTTTTCAATCCCGCCACTCACTGACTTTTTACTTTTAAATCTCGCACAACTTTTGAGACCAAATTTGCAATGTCGGGGTACACGGTTACGAAATTACGCAACAGACCCATGTCACGCACTACTCAAAAACTTGAATTCATGTACAAATCCAATGCAAATTTTGTATCTAGCCAAACTTCCTGAATGTATCATGTTTTAAAAAAACAAATAAAATACACGAGAAAAAAATTGCGATACCAAATTTTTTTGAAGTACATCTGATTGGGATACTACAAAGAGTTTGTGAATAAAAAGTTAGCAGTTTTGGGGCTGCAAGAGAGCTGATTAGAGCAAATGTTTTATTTCATGCGTAAATTAGCAGTTAATTCATTAAATGAAAAATTTATTTTAAAAAATCTAACCATACAGCCTTGTAGATTTTATTGAACACTACCAGTGTGCAAATTTTCACAGTGCTTGCGTGATCGATGGCGGAGATCTCAGCTTGAGAGGGGTCCAAGTAACATGGCTCTTTTAGGGTTAAACCATGATCTAATTAATGTCAGCTTAATCAAAATACAAATAGAAAACAATTACAAACAGCTTTATGAAACATATGCATGTTTTCCTGATTGTTATTGTGGTAATGTGTTTATGCAAAGGAGCTACTCGGGGGGCCCTAACATAAAGCTTAGCAATGATTTGACGTTTCTCTATGTTTGATTGCATTGACTTCAGTGTACGTGAAAATCAAGGGTAAGATTAATCACTAACCTTTGTGTGACAGGACCTTGGTCCCTTATCACACTCCTCCTTTAGTGAGACAATTTAACTCCTTTCAGACTCAGATTTGTGTCTTTTCAGAGAACATTCACCTTTTTCGGAGTGGAAATGTCTAAATAGATCCCCAATTCACTCAAGAAGGGCTATAATGTAATCAACAACGATGTGCAGTTCACTCCAAACGGGTTGGTGCCTGATTGGGTTTGAACTTCTTTTTGGAGTGGAAATGTCTTAATGGATCCCTAATTCACTCCTGAAGAAGTTATAATGTAATACCTGAAGATGTATAGTTCACTCCAAAGGGATTGATCCCAGGGCCCTGTTGTACAAAAAGTTACGATTAATCCGATCAATCATAACTCTATGGAAATCCATCAGTGTCATAATTTTTTCTACAAAAAATTTGCACAATGTCCTTTTTATGCAAAGAGAAACACAGTGAATTTTCAAGAAAACAATGAATGCATGATTATACATCACAGCTAGATAATATTTTGAACAAACATGCATGACAGATGTTGACGTTGCTGGCCGTCCATAGTTGGGATGGATCGGATGGATCAGATCAATCGAAACTCTTTGTACAACAGGGCCCAGGTATCACTCTGAGAGGATTGTCATGAGTGTGATTTAGGACTGGGTAGGGAGTACTGTCACATTATGGTCTCAAGGTTGTCATTATTTTTCACATCGACAAACTTCTTTTCTTTGTTTAGATACCGATACTTGTATGGAAAATTCTCAAAGATGGTACTCTATCCAAGGCAGGAGTTAGAGAGAAATTCCGACATACGCCAAGCATTGAGTACCTTTGAATCGAACATGGATGAAGCGACCGCCTGCTCTGGTGAGAGTTAACTCACTTCAGTTTGGAACCAGTTAATAGTGGGATTGTTCTCAAACCCCATCACTCATTACTTATGCCCAGTAAAGCCACCATGCCGATAGGTATGTCATGGGTTAGTATTACCGATTGATCAGTATCACCCATGGATAAACCATAACATGTGTCTTTATTGTAATGATATCGCACAGTATACACGCTTAACTCTTTTTGTTGTGAGCTTGAATTTTTTTGCATGTGCAGCAACAGTAATGTTTGAAAATGTGAATTTTAGAAAATTAGATCTTATCAAATATACCATAAATCCAAGCCCAGCAAGGCAGATAAAGGAATATTACAATTATTAGATGGTAGGTTGCTTACTGCTATTTTTTTTTAACTGAATATCATGAAAAAGTTGAATTAACAGACTCATCATATCTGTTTAGAAACTTTCAAAATTGTGCTTCTCTTTGTACATCTTTGTTCTTATTTCATGACGTTGTATATTTGATTTGTTTCAATCCTGGATTTGAAATAAGGTTTTTTGCTTAATTGCTTAATTGATTTCATGAATAAATTAAGATATGAAATAATAAATTAATTGAATGAGTAAATAAATGAATGAAATTAATGAATGAATTAATAAATAAGTAATTTGATTATATGAATGAATAACTATATAATATATAAATAAATGAATCCCCAATACATTGATTGTATGGTATAAACTTTGATGAAATCTGAGATGAGTTAGTAAAACAAAAGCTAACTCTAGATTCACTTGAACTAATACCCTTTTCATAAACCTAGCCTCCAATAGCCGCCTAAGAGTAATGCGGATAATTCAATAAAAATTGCGTTCATAAACTCCGAAAATAAGCCGCATTATTTTTACGAGCGCCCGTCCTGAAAAAGGAGGATAATCGTCATGACAGCTGGACACGCCCCCTCGGATGCGGTTGTGTCGGAAAAGGGTGACCTTGTGACCGCACTATGGCAATTATCCGCATTATTTGGAAATGCGTTCATAAACATAAAATCTTGTCCTGATGCTGCTATTATGCGGATAATAGCAGCATCAAAATAATGCGGATAACTCTGGTCCTCCTCCAATTTTATGACCAAATTATGCTGCTATTAGCCGCATAATTGGGTTTATGAAAGGGGTATAAATAATCTACAATAATCATAATAATAATTTTACATCATGATTTATTATTATAAGTGCTTTATGTACTTTGTATTCTTACACACAATCTGGCTGAAACTGAATTAATAAAATGTACTCAATCAGGTATGATTGCTTTATAACAAGACACAAGTGATATTTTTATGATAAATTGTATAATTGATTTGTAACCTGTATGCGAAGTATGTGGCTCCTATAGAGTTGAATAATCTGTGCTTTTATTGACAAATGGGATCAGTTTAGCTTTGCAAAAACATCTCATTTAAAAGCAGTTACAATCCTTGTACAGTGCAGCAAATGAAATTTCTTTTTGAGTGGTTTCGGTACAGTTAGTGTGTTTAAATGAAAGTGTATGATGAAATAAACCTGAATTGAGAAGCATGTGGTTCGTGTACACTTATTATATTCTTTGTTGTTGTCTGTGTGGTTGTGGAGGGTGTGTGATATATTTTTAGCCATTTAGCAGTTAGTGTGGTTTTTATGAAAGTGTATGTGGTTTGTGTACAGTTATTATGCCTTCTATGTTCTTTGTGTTTGTGTGTGTGGGTGTGCCAGGGTGTGAAGGGTGTGTGTTTGTGAGTTTAGTACATATTTTTTTTAATGAATTTTGTGGCCATTTAACTGTGGTTTTTATGGAAGTGTATGATCAAAGAAACCTGAATTGAGAAGCGTGTGGTTATTGTACAACAGTTATTATGACTTCTATGTTCTTTGTGTGTGGGGGTGTGGAGGGTTTGTGTTTGTGACTTTTAGTACATATTTTTTATGAATTTTGTGGCCATTTACTGGTTTTTATGAAAGTGTATGATAAAATAATCCTGAATTGAGAAGCATGTGGTTTGTGTACACTTATTATGTTCTTTGTTGTTGTCTGTGTGCTTTTGTAGGGTGTGTGACATATTTTGTGTAAATTTTGTAGCCATTTAGCAGTTAGTGTGGGTTTTATGAAAGTGGATGATCAAATAAACCTAAATTGAGAAGCATATGATTTATGTACAGTTATTATTACTTATATGTTCTTTGTGTTTGTGTGTGTGGGTGCGTCGGTGTGGAGGGTGTGTTTTTGAGAGTTTTAGTACATATTTTTTTATGAATTTTGTGGCCATTTAACTTTGGTTTTTATGAAAGTGTATGATAAAATAAACCTGAATTGAGAAGCATGTGGTTCGTGTACACTTATTATATTCTTTGTTGTTGTCTGTGTGGTTGTAGCCATTTAGCAGTTAGTGTGGTTTTTATGAAAGTGTATGTGGTTTGTGTACAGTTATTATGCCTTCTATGTTCTTTGTGTTTGTGTGTGTGGGTGTGCCAGGGTGTGAAGGGTGTGTGTTTGTGAGTTTAGTACATATTTTTTTTATGAATTTGTGGCCATTTAACTGGTTTTTATGGAAGTGTATGATCAAATAAAATTGAATTGAGAAGCGTGTGGTTATTGTACAACAGTTATTATGACTTCTATGTTCATTGTGTGTGGGGGTGTGGAGGATGTGTTTTTGTGAGTTTTAGTACATATTTTTTTATGAATTATGTGGTCATTTACCTTTGGTTTTTATGAAAGTGTATGATAAAATAATCCTGAATTGAGAAGCATGTGGTTTGTGTACACTTATTATGTTCTTTGTTGTTGTCTGTGTGCTTTTGTAGGGTGTGTGACATATTTTGTGTAAATTTTGTAGCCATTTAGCAGTTAGTGTGGGTTTTATGAAAGTGGATGATCAAATAAACCTAAATTGAGAAGCATATGATTTATGTACAGTTATTATTACTTATATGTTCTTTGTGTTTGTGTGTGTGGGTGCGTCGGTGTGGAGGGTGTGTTTTTGAGAGTTTTAGTACATATTTTTTTATGAATTTTGTGGCCATTTAACTTTGGTTTTTATGAAAGTGTATGATAAAATAAACCTGAATTGAGAAGCATGTGGTTCGTGTACACTTATTATATTCTTTGTTGTTGTCTGTGTGGTTGTAGCCATTTAGCAGTTAGTGTGGTTTTTATGAAAGTGTATGTGGTTTGTGTACAGTTATTATGCCTTCTATGTTCTTTGTGTTTATGTGTGTGGGTGTGCCAGGGTGTGAAGGGTGTGTGTTTGTGAGTTTAGTACATATTTTCTTATGAATTTGGTGGCCAATTAACTGGTTTTTATGGAACTGTATGATCAAAGAAACCTGAATTGAGATGCGTGTGGTTATTGTACAACAGTTATTATGACTTCTATGTTCATTGTGTGTGGGGGTGTGGAGGATGTGTTTTTGTGAGTTTTTAGTACATATTTTTTTATGAATTATGTGGTCATTTACCTTTGGTTTTTATGAAAGTGTATGATAAAATAATCCTGAATTGAGAAGCATGTGGTTTGTGTACACTTATTATGTTCTTTGTTGTTGTCTGTGTGCTTTTGTAGGGTGTGTGACATATTTTGTGTAAATTTTGTAGCCATTTAGCAGTTAGTGTGGGTTTTATGAAAGTGGATGATCAAATAAACCTAAATTGAGAAGCATATGATTTATGTACAGTTATTATTACTTATATGTTCTTTGTGTTTGTGTGTGTGGGTGCGTCGGTGTGGAGGGTGTGTTTTTGAGAGTTTTAGTACATATTTTTTTATGAATTTTGTGGCCATTTAACTTTGGTTTTTATGAAAGTGTATGATAAAATAAACCTGAATTGAGAAGCATGTGGTTCGTGTACACTTATTATATTCTTTGTTGTTGTCTGTGTGGTTGTAGCCATTTAGCAGTTAGTGTGGTTTTTATGAAAGTGTATGTGGTTTGTGTACAGTTATTATGCCTTCTATGTTCTTTGTGTTTATGTGTGTGGGTGTGCCAGGGTGTGAAGGGTGTGTGTTTGTGAGTTTAGTACATATTTTCTTATGAATTTGGTGGCCAATTAACTGGTTTTTATGGAACTGTATGATCAAAGAAACCTGAATTGAGATGCGTGTGGTTATTGTACAACAGTTATTATGACTTCTATGTTCATTGTGTGTGGGGGTGTGGAGGATGTGTTTTTGTGAGTTTTAGTACATATTTTTTTATGAATTCTGTGGCCATTTAACTTTGGTTTTTATGAAAGTGTATGATGAAATAATCCTGAATTGAGAAGCATGTGGTTCGTGTACACTTATTATATTCTTTGTTGTTGTCTGTGTGGTTGTAGCCATTTAGCAGTTAGTGTGGTTTTTATGAAAGTGTATGTGGTTTGTGTACAGTTATTATGCCTTCTATGTTCTTTGTGTTTATGTGTGTGGGTGTGCCAGGGTGTGAAGGGTGTGTGTTTGTGAGTTTAGTACATATTTTCTTATGAATTTGGTGGCCAATTAACTGGTTTTTATGGAAGTGTATGATCAAATAAACCTGAATTGAGAAGCGTGTGGTTATTGTACAACAGTTATTATGACTTCTATGTTCATTGTGTGTGGGGGTGTGGAGGGTGTGTTTTTGAGAGTTTTAGTACATATTTTTTTATGAATTTTGTGGCCATTTAACTTTGGTTTTTATGAAAGTGTATGATAAAATAAACCTGAATTGAGAAGCATGTGGTTCGTGTACACTTATTATATTCTTTGTTGTTGTCTGTGTGGTTGTAGCCATTTAGCAGTTAGTGTGGTTTTTATGAAAGTGTATGTGGTTTGTGTACAGTTATTATGCCTTCTATGTTCTTTGTGTTTATGTGTGTGGGTGTGCCAGGGTGTGAAGGGTGTGTGTTTGTGAGTTTAGTACATATTTTCTTATGAATTTGGTGGCCAATTAACTGGTTTTTATGGAACTGTATGATCAAAGAAACCTGAATTGAGATGCGTGTGGTTATTGTACAACAGTTATTATGACTTCTATGTTCATTGTGTGTGGGGGTGTGGAGGATGTGTTTTTGTGAGTTTTAGTACATATTTTTTTATGAATTATGTGGTCATTTACCTTTGGTTTTTATGAAAGTGTATGATAAAATAATCCTGAATTGAGAAGCATGTGGTTTGTGTACACTTATTATGTTCTTTGTTGTTGTCTGTGTGCTTTTGTAGGGTGTGTGACATATTTTGTGTAAATTTTGTAGCCATTTAGCAGTTAGTGTGGGTTTTATGAAAGTGGATGATCAAATAAACCTAAATTGAGAAGCATATGATTTATGTACAGTTATTATTACTTATATGTTCTTTGTGTTTGTGTGTGTGGGTGCGTCGGTGTGGAGGGTGTGTTTTTGAGAGTTTTAGTACATATTTTTTTATGAATTTTGTGGCCATTTAACTTTGGTTTTTATGAAAGTGTATGATAAAATAAACCTGAATTGAGAAGCATGTGGTTCGTGTACACTTATTATATTCTTTGTTGTTGTCTGTGTGGTTGTAGCCATTTAGCAGTTAGTGTGGTTTTTATGAAAGTGTATGTGGTTTGTGTACAGTTATTATGCCTTCTATGTTCTTTGTGTTTATGTGTGTGGGTGTGCCAGGGTGTGAAGGGTGTGTGTTTGTGAGTTTAGTACATATTTTCTTATGAATTTGGTGGCCAATTAACTGGTTTTTATGGAAGTGTATGATCAAATAAACCTGAATTGAGAAGCGTGTGGTTATTGTACAACAGTTATTATGACTTCTATGTTCATTGTGTGTGGGGGTGTGGAGGATGTGTTTTTGTGAGTTTTAGTACATATTTTTTTATGAATTCTGTGGCCATTTACCTTTGGTTTTTATGAAAGTGTATGATGAAATAAACCTGAATTGAGAAGCATGTGGTTTGTGTACACTTATTATATTCTTTGTTGTCTGTGTGGTTGTGGAGGGTGTGTGATATATTTTGTGTAAATTTTGTAGCCATTTAGCAGGTAGTGTGGCTTTTATGAAAGTGGATGATCAAATAAACCTAAATTGAGAAGCATATGATTTGTGTACAATTATTACTTATATGTTCTTTGTGTTTGTGTGTGTGGGTGCGTCGGTGTGGAGGGTGTGTTTTTGTGAGTTTTAGTACATATTTTTTTATGAATTTTGTTGCCATCTAACTGTGGTTTTTATGGAAGTGTATGATCAAAGAAACCTGAATTGAGAAGCGTGTGGTTATTGTACAACAGTTATTATGACTTCTATGTTCTTTGTGTGTGGGGGTGTGGAGGGTTTGTGTTTGTGACTTTTAGTACATATTTTTTATGAATTTTGTGGCCATTTACTGGTTTTTATGAAAGTGTATGATGAAATAAACCTGAATTGAGAAGCATTTAGTTTGTGTATGGTTATTAGGAATTCTATGTTCTTTGTGTGTGTGTGTGGGTGTGTGTGTGGTGTCAGGGCGAGGAGATTGGGTGCGTGTGTGGGGGAGTTTAATTACATATTTTGTGTAAATTTTGTAGCCATTTAGCAGTTAGTGTGTTTTTTATGAAAGTGTATGATCAAATAATCCTGAATTGAGAAGCATGTAGTTTGTGTATGGTTATTAGGAATTATATGTTCTTTGTGTTTGTGTGTGTGTGTGGTGTCAGGGCGAGGAGATTGGGTGCGTGTGTGGGGGAGTTTAAGTACATATTTTGTGTAAATTTTGTAGCCATTTAGCAGTCAGTATGTTTTTTTATGAAAGTTTATGATCAAATAATCCTGAATTGAGAAGCATATGGTTTGTGGACAGTTATTATGACTTCTATGTTCTTTGTGTGTGGTGGTGTGGAGGGTGTGTGTGTGTGTGTGGTGTCAGGGCGAGGAGATTGGGTGCGTATGTGGGGGAGTTTAAGTACATATTCTTTCTTTGTGTTTGTGTGTGTGCCAGGGTGTGAAGGGTGTGTGTTTGTGAGTTTAGTACATATTTTTTTTAATGAATTTTGTGGCCATTTAACTGTGGTTTTATGGAAGTGTATGATCAAATAAACCTTTGTTCTTTGTGTTTGTGTGTGTGTGGTGTCTGGATGCGTGTGTGGGGGAGTTTAAGCACATATTTTTTGTAAATTTTGTAGCCATTTAGCAGTTAGTGTGTTTTTCTATGAAAGTGTATGATCAAATAATCCTGAATTGAGAAGCATGTAGTTTGTGTATGGTTATTAGGAATTCTATGTTCTTTGTATTTGTGTGTGTGTGGTGTCAGGGTGAGGAGATTTGGTGCGTGTGTGGGGGAATTTAAGTACATATTTTGTTTAAATTTTGTAGCCATTTAGCAGTTATTGTGGTTTTTATGAAAGTGTGTGATGAAATTATCCTGTATTGATAAGAATAGAATAGAAATGGTTTATTTGAAAAAAAAAATCATTCGCGGCCCAAAGGCCGAATTACAGATTTTCAGACAAATACAAAAATATACATAAAAATTACAACATAATGAAAAGCGGGAATTAGAAACACAATCCAAAATACGTGAAAAAAAATCACATGCCTCAGGTAAATACATACATACGTTATTGCCAAATCAATCAATACAGTCATTTTATAACCATTTACTATTTGATTCATTATCATAATTAATCTAAGATTTGATTATTATTATTTTTATCATTACTACTAATATAATATTTAACTATCCTTTTATTATTCACATTATCATCATAAAAAATGAGTATTGCACATAAAGAAACATTGACGCTTTGTATTACACTCATAAAAAAATAAAAGATGTTCGTTCATAGTTTACCACTGGTTTATATTGTTACGATGTGAGTAGTTAATAGGTCATAGTAACTTTAAAAGTAAAGCTATAATTGTGTAGGACGGCTAACAGATGTATTTGAATTCCGGAAGACTTGGCAATATAAAAAAAAAACTCTGTGAGAACTCATACATTAATTGATATATAGAACGATTAGCAAACGTGCTATAATGCAGTTGTTATGAACATGAAAACAATTAAAACGACAGAGAAAGAAAAAAATCTAAGCTCAGTTTGGTGTTGAAAAAGTAATTATCTAAAGGCAAAGTAATCACAATCTTAACAAAAATTATGAAAAATTTCAGTTACATAGAATTCAATAAGTCAATGAGGTAAGGGATGGCACTTTGTCGAAGTCTTTGAGTCCTACATTTCAATTGTTGCCTGACACTACTTTTTCTTAGGGTTCTGCCGACATCCTTCGGCTTAGGGATCAGGTGTGATAGTCTTTCATTCTTTTCCAGTTTCTGTGCAAAGGAAAGACATCTTTCCTTCGATCTGCAAGAGACTTTAAGTGGAGTGATTCTAGTGCAGAGTCATATGATGTGAAGCGGGGACCTAGAATAATTCTTACAGTTCTCCTCTGAATTCGTTCCAGGGAAACAATCTGTTGTTTTGTGAGTCCGCCGTTCCACACAGGGCACGCATATTCCAAGAGGGGTCTAAAGTCGCATACATTCGTAATTCCGAAGCTTCGTAATTCCGAAGGTTCGGTTATTCCGAAGGTTCGTATTTCCGAAGGTTCGTAAATCCGAAGGTTCGTAATTCCGAAGGTTCGTTAATCCGAAAACGAAATAAGGTTCGTAATTCCGAAGGTTCGTTAATCCGAAAACGAAATAAGGTTCGTAATTCCGAAGGTTCGTTAATCCGAAAACGAAATATGGTTCGTAATTCCGAAGGTTCGTTAATCCGAAAACGAAATAAGGTTCGTTAATCCGAAAACGAAATAAGGTTCGTTAATCCGAAAATTAAATAAGGTTCGTTAATCCGAAAATTAAATAAGGTTCGTATTTCCGAAAATGAAAATTATTCATTTTGGTAACAAAAATGATGTTGTCATTACAAGATTACACGATATTATGCAATGATAGTAATAACGATCGATGATACATGTGTGTGTTGTGGCCAAAAGCATGTATTTCATTAAGAATATAGGTGCCCCTGGGGCCCGTTGCAGAAAGAGTTGCAATCAATCGTAACTTTAAAAATCATGCGCAAGTCCCGAATGCGCGTTGTTGATTGGTCGAAAATCAAATTGCGCGTGATTTTTAGAGTTGCGATTGATTGAAACTCTTTCTGCAATGGGCCCCTGATCAAGCATAGGCTAATTTCGATTTTATCTGAGCAATTGCTGCCTAAGCAAATGGTTTAAAGATGCAGGGGGTCAAGTGTGTTGGTCGCGTGCGAGTAACCTCTAGATAATAGGATTTGTATTGAGGGATGTCATTTTTAATAACAGCTTCTGCTGGTAATAAAATAAAAAAAATAATACTAATAATGATCCTTGTGAGATGTTGAAAGTGCGAATTGCAAGCTCAAACTAGTAGACATTTCATGTAACAAGACGTGAAGTGAGCATTCGGAGCATTTTTTGTAATCGTGAGAAAGATGTGTATCTTTCTAAAGAATTAATGCGAGGGCAAGCTGTAATATGTTTATATACTGACCTGGGGCCCGTTGCATAAAACTTTTTACCTGAGAAAACTCAGGTTGTTTTTACAGGAGTTTTTGCCCTGTGCTAAAGTCATGCAGTGGCGGAAATCAGACTAACCTTAGTTTTCAGTTTTTACCAGAGTTTTCTCAGGTAAAAAGTTTTATGCAACAGGCTTCAGAAAGTAAATTTTAAGGACTGCATTTAGTGACTCATGAATAGAATATATATCTCACGAACTAAATAATGAGAGCGCGAACCGCAAGCTTAAAATTTGTGATATTCCAACCTGAAAACTGGACATTCTAAGCATTCTTGTAAAAATGATAATAATAATGGCTGGGAGAACAGTTTTCAGAACTGAAGTGGCTTCCCTGGGTAAATGATATCTATATCAATATTATCATTATTATCATTCTAGGAATACATGAAATTTCCAAAAGTTTGAGCACGTGATTCGCTCGCAACATCTCACAAGGATGCCCTTTTAACAGTAATTGCTCAAAAAGGCGAATTTTACATCTTCAGATTTGATTTTTTTCCCCAAACCGCTTGCTCGCTACGCTCGCAGAAATGAAACGTAAATATATAACTTTAGTGATCACTTTAAAAAAATTGCTCAATTTAATTACTACAAAACACACAACCTGTTTACACAGGTGATAATCTCATGGTGAAAATATCCGTTTGCACCAAATTGCCCCTATTGGCCCCTTTTTTGCTTTGCCCCTCCCCCCCCCAAAAAAAAGAAAATACGTTCCGCCGCCATTGGTTGAAACACACATCGTCTTCATGGCTAACTGCAAAAAGTTCTTAAAATGTCCCCTTTAGATCAGGTCTGAGGTTATATATTTTAAATTTCTGTTCGCGCTTCTTGCTCGCAGTTATTATCTAAATTTAGTTACATAAGCATCTCGTTTTGAAGATCACAAACATATTGCCCATCATATTAAAAAAAATATATAGCTCGCATTATTTAAAAAGGGTTTATCATATTATTACATATTTACTTTACTTAGTATAGTATAGTATTTATTTCAAACCATATCAAACACAAACAATAGTACAGAATACAACATCATAGAACTCAGAATGATAGGTTTGGGACCCCAGTGAAGCACAGCTTGTTAACGGGGCCCCTTTACATAGTAAGTAACATATTTACAATGGGTGTATTAAACTTACATGTAACTTAAGAATAAATGATTTGACAGTATAATAAAAGGGGTAGGTTATAAAATAGAGATGTTTCAGCTTGCCTAGGGTAACCCTATTAACAG
Organism: Lytechinus variegatus; assembly: GCF_018143015.1. Lineage (NCBI taxonomy): Eukaryota > Metazoa > Echinodermata > Echinoidea > Temnopleuroida > Toxopneustidae > Lytechinus > Lytechinus variegatus. The sequence continues at coordinate 20,122,718 of NC_054745.1, read as the reverse complement.
CCTCAATGAAGCAGGGCCAGGACATTCCCCAAAGTATCAGACAACCTCATTCATTAAAATCGGTCAAGATTTGTGAGTGCACAAGAAATGCTTAGGAAAGGACACCTCATCAAATGAACAGGAGCCCCAAGAAAACCGAAACACCACCCTTTTTGACCCCTGTATAGACAACCTCTAATAATAAACACACACATGACCCCCCCCCCCATACACACCCGATTACAAATGCACTCACACACACACACACACACCCTCACACACACATGGAGACCTCACTCATTGCAATCTGCTTCATGATTTATACATTCACATCCGACCGCAATCTATCGAAGAGATGCTTTTTACACAATGTTTTAAATCGGGACAGAGCCAAGCTATTTCTAATGTCATGAGGTAACTTATTCCATTCTTTAACACAAACTATTCTAAATGAATTTATAAGTATAAAGCTAATTATTGACTGTTAGGACTACCCTTTCAAAGAAACAAACAAAAATCAACTTTAAGCTGCCGATCGAGGAAAATATGGCTGAAAAAAATTGCCCCCCCCCCCTATTTGACGAAAGTTGGATCCGCCGGGAGGGAGGCAGGGGGCACTTGCACCCAAAAATGAAATAAAAAACAGGGAAATTAATATTTTCCAAAATGGGAAAGTTCCTTTTTCAAAAATGAATATGCCGTTTTTCATGTTTTTTCGAAATGAAATACTCTTTTTAAAGTATACAAGTTAAGTTGAGTTTTCAGGCTGGAATATTGCAAATTTTCAGCTTGCGCTTCGCACTCTCATTCGATTGGTGAAATATGCACCCTAAAGAGGTCACTAAATGCTTTCTTTAACAGGTTCCTTTTCTGGTCAGTATGTTTAAGCTCGCGTTTTGCGCTCGTGTTAATTCTTTAGTTAGATGCACATCTTTTTAATGACAGCAGAAATCTGCTTGGATTTTTAAAAACTTATTTTCATTTTTTTATTGAAATACCCTAAAGTTTTAGCTTGTGATTCACGCTCGCAACACCTCGCAATATTGCCATTTTAAGAATAATTGACCCCAAAAACGTTTTACAACTTCACCTTTGAATTTGTTTTACCAATTAAGCCGCTCGCTCATTATACTCTCCCGAAAAATAAAGCCTAAATATACATTTTGCCATAATAAGAAGTCACTTCAACAAAGTTTTTCTCTACTTAATCACTATCAAACACACAATGACTTCAAGCAGATGATAATCTTAAGGTGAAAATATCACCAAAGTGCCCATTTTGACGTATGAGTTTCATTTTTTGGCTTTACCCCCAACGAAAATTCGTTTGGCCGCCCTTGCCTTCCCATCCTCATAATAATTGAACGGCAACAGTGTCCCCCGCCCCCTCCCCTTGCCTCTGCTTTCCCGCTTTTCATTTTTCGTATTAACGAACCTTATTTTGTTTTCGGATTAACGAACCTTATTTCGTTTTCGGATTAACGAACCTTATTTCGTTTTCGGATCAACGAACCTTATTTCGCTTTCGGATTAACGAACCTTCGGAAAAACGAACCTTATTTCGTTTTCGGATTAACGAACCTTCGGAACAACGAACCTTATTTCGTTTTCGGATTAACGAACCTTCGGAACAACGAACCTTATTTCGTTTTCGGATTATCGAACCTTCGGAATAACGAACCGTCGGAATTACGCCACAAATGTTCGGATTAACGAACCCTTTTTCGTTTTCGGATTAACGAACATCGAGGTATAGGCAATTTACGTGTTTCGGAATTACGAACCTTCGGAATAAAGAACCTTCGGAATTACGAAGCTTCGGAATTACGAAGTGTAACCGTCTAAAGTAACCAACGTAGATTGTACACAGATCATCCACACAAAGACCGTGGCTCCTCAATATCCTGATCATGTACATTTTCCCATTCGCTCGCTGGAGCATGTAGTCTACATGACACTGCCACTTAAGATTACTTTGAAGACTCACTCCAAGAACTTTAACAGTGTCCAGAGTTTTCAATGACTGGCCATTAATTCTGAACACTGGGGGCTCAGGAGGCGACTTCATGAAACATACATGTATTTGTATTGCTTCACATTTGACTGGGTTGAGGGTCATTCGATCCGTTAAAGGGGAATACAGCCTTGGCCATAAAATATTGTGTTGGGAGGGGAAAAAATAAATTAAACTGAATGGTGAAAGTTTAAAAGAAATCGGACAAGTAATAAGAAAGTTAGAGCTGCTTTAAAATTGAGATCACTAATACCATGTAGATTTCAAATTGGCAATTGGGTGAGTAAATTATGACAAGGGGCAAGGACAACTTTCCCATAGGCCATGTACTTTATTATCAGGGATTTGTGGTTTCCTCCTAAATACCAATTCCCCTGGGCAGTGATCTAAATATAACCCAGGTAGTATATTGTTTTATGTCCTCATGAAAGAAAAATATAATTTGAAATACTTTTTGAAAAATGACATTTTAGCCATAATATGTATTGGAGTACATGGAAGAGCAGTCCTTGCCTTACATCACTATGACATCACACATGCGGCCAATTTGAAGTCTCCATGGGTATATAGTGATTACCAATATTTACAACTTTAAAAAATTCATAACTTTCTTTTTGTTTATCCAATATTGTTCAAACTTTCACCTATCACCTTGTCTGATATTTGTTTTCATGACAAAAACATGTTTTTAATTGGGTTGGATTCCCCTTTAAGGTGCGACCAATCTTGTAACTTCCGTAGGCATTCACAGTGAGCTCCGGGGATTCATACGCAAATCGTGTGTTAATTATACTCATATCATCTACATACTTCCAGTGTTATAGATGGTCACTTTCACAAGCATCGTTGATGACAGCAAGGAACAGTATCGGCCCCAACAATGTTCCTTGAGGTACACCAGCGTGAAGTGTTGTCCAATCTGAGACAGAGCCCTTGTAGCGAACACACTGCTTCCGATTGGTTAGAAAATCCATGACACATTGCACAAAATCAGGAGCTACTCCGTAGGCTATTAAAGGGGAAGTTCACCCTGACAAAAATTTTATTGTAAAAATAGCTGAAAAAATAATAAAAATATTGCCGAAGTTTTGAGAAAATTCATCAACTAATTAAAAAGTTATTCGAATTTCAATTATTTGATTTGTGACGTCATATGCGAGCAGCATTCCTACATAGCGAATGGTAAAAAATCAATGAAATGTCATTTTCTCAGAAAATTGAAAATGGTTTTCACTGTAACTTTTGTATATCAATAGATCAATCATTTCACACCTGATCATGAATGGAAAACAAAATTAAGTCATCAGGAACCATACAAAATTTGAAATTCATGCATTTTATATGACACAACACATGGGGCAGCTGCTCGTTTATGACGTCACAAATCCAAAAAATGAACTCTAATAGCTCTCTTACTCTTTAACTGATTTTCCTCAAACCTTCACCAATATTTTTACTATTTTTTCTGCTATTTTTACAACAATGTTTTCTTCACGGTGAACTTCCCCTTTAACTTCTGTAACGCTATGGTGTGATCGATTCGATCGAATGCCTTACTGAAGTCTGTTAGGATAATGTCAGATACTGATTTACTTTTCTCTGCATGCAGATACAAAGTGTGCAACATATCTTCAAGGTAATGACACGTTGAAAGTCCTTTCATGTTCCTGTATTGTTTCCTGTCGAGATGAGGCGCCAGGCTTTTAAGGATCCACTTGACAACAAATCCTTCGAAGACCTTTACAAAGGAATCAGTCAGGGATATTGGCCTTAAATTCTCAATCACTGCAGGGGTACTCTTAGGCACAGGTATTACCACTGCCTTTTTCCACACTTCTGGTACGCAGCCTTTTGCTAGTGATGCAGAATATATATCTGAAAGCGGCTGCTTATTTCACATGCGAATTATTTTATGATACGAGGAGGCATCGAGTCAGGGCCAGCTGCTTTGCTGACATTTATTTTCTTCAGCTGCCTAAACAAATCCCATGGTTCGATTCGTGAAGGAGGTGACGATGAAGGTAGATATGCAGGCAGATCTTCCCTTTTCGTAGGAGGAACGTCCCTGGCGGTTGAAGTGAACATTTCATCTGCTTATTGTCAACTACTGGAACTCGAATGCTAGTATTACTTGACCCTATATTTGTCATAACTTTAATCTGCTTATACCATTCTGCAGGGTTTGACTTCTTGTGGACTTTGATTCTCTCAACATAGTGATCCAGTTTAGCTTTCTTGATCTAAGCATGTAGTTTGTGTAAGGTAACTATGGCTCCTGTGTTCTGTGTGTGGGTGTATCGAAGTGTGTGTTAGTTTTAATACATATATTATAAAGTAGCCCTTTAACAGTTTTTTTTTAAGTTCTCGTTTAAATGACCTACCATTGTAAAGCTTAGAGTCTCCTCTTTCATCTGAAATCACTTAAATTATTTCTCATTCACGCACGAATGGGCCAAAACAATTTGAAGAGGGGATACCGAAAAGTTACTTGGCGGGCTTTATCTGGCTTTAAAAAAGAAAGCACATTTTTTAAAATGTTCAATATGTGCTCTATAATTTGATAACTCAATTACAGAAAATGGCAAGAAATGACAAGATTCTGCTAATCTGAAATAAGGCTTGAATTTCAATAATTTCATTCAAAACGAAGAGGTTTTACAGGATAGCGTTCAGACTCAATCGACACTCCGTTTTGTTGACGATCAACTATGCATTAACCCTAAATAGACTGGGCTATTTCGATGCCTAAGAAGACGGGGGGGGGGGGGGTTGATTCAGCCCCCCTTATGATCTCGGCCGTCGATCGCGCGATCGCAACGAAAATTGTCATGCGCGTTACCCATGGCATTTTCTTCAAATTTATCATATCAAATTATGCGAAAAATCACATTGCTCATTATGCGTAAATCCTAAGTTTGCTCTAAATAAGATAATGCCCCTAAAATGCTAATTTTTGTTTCACATACTCTAGATAGGCATCTAATCAAATTTATTTTTCAAAAATTAAAAAAAAAAACATTAATTTTTTTTTATTCTATTGTTTTCTAAATTTCTTATTTATTTCATTGTTTTTTTTACTTTTTCTATTGTTTTTCAATGGAAATTGTTGGGGAATTTATTTCGACCATAAACAAGATAAAATTAATTGATCTTAAGCAGTGAAAGGAAAAAATGATAAATTTCTGAATTTTGGCTAAAAACATTTGCATTGGATTTGTACACAAATTCACGTTTTTGAGTAGTTTTGGGTCTGCATGCACTTACGAAATGTTGCGTAATTTCTGAACCGCGTACCAGGGGGTCACAATTTTTGTCTCAAAAGTTGCGCGAGACTTGAAAGTAAAAAAAATCAGTGAGCGCCGCGGTCTAACCATCTTTTCCATTTCTAGCGGCGGATTTATTGCGATAAGTGTCGAGGGGGCTGAATCACACCCCCCCCCGTCTTATTAGGGTTTAAGTCTTTTCCCAGAAGGAAAAACCAGTTCCACTGAACCAGTTAGACCAGTAGAATATTAACTAGTAACTCTGGAAATTGGAATATCGGTTTACTGGTCTAACTGGTCATACTGGTCCAGTTAAAATTTTACTGGTCCAGTTATAAATTATATACTGGTTTTGTTTCTGATGGTGGTTGTTACTGGTTTCACTGTTACTGGTATCCAATTCAAGCTGGTCTTTAGCTGGTATTTTCTATTTTCTACTGATCTGACTTGTCCTCAAACTGGTCCTCGTACTGGTCTTACTGGATCAATTTATTACATGCATTCGGTTTGTTATGTACCATGGTCAGTGAAATGTGATGGAAAAGATGGTTAGTAAATTAATCCTTCTGCTGTTATTTTAAATGTGATATATGAAATTACACATTTTCATTGCGAATTAGTTTACACACTTATTTGGAAAGTTTTTAAACAACAATGAGTGCCATTGCAAGGATATTCCATTCTAAATCCTGATTTTTCTTTTTAAAATAGGTAATATGCAAATGAGGTAAACCACGTGATCAGCATCATCAGAATTAATGGTATTACTGGTCTTGACTAGTTCAATTTCAAACAACTGAACAATTAATTACTTTAGACCAGTTGACCATATCAGATGAATATATCTTGCTTTGATCTTAATCATGATTAAAGGAAATAATTATATAGTGATCATGTAAATACTTGATAATTATGATAATATTAATGATAATGATTAACAATGATAACATCAATGATCATAATAATCATAACAATAATAATTATGATAATTATAAGAAGAATGATGATAACAATGATAACGATAATAACTTTCTCTGAATTGCAAGATTCATATTCCATAATTCGTCAAATGATCTGACTTGAAATAAAGTCATTATTTATTTGACCAGAAACACCAGTTTGATGAAAAACAATTTTACTGGTATCACTCATTGCTTCAACTGGAATGCAATTGTTGGAACTGGTCTCCAGTTGATTTTTACTGGTCCAATTAAAAATCAACTGGCCCAGTAAAAATATGCTGGAAACCAGTAAAATTCTATTGGAAACCAGTAAAAATTCTTACTGGTGTTACTGGTTTTTCCTTCTGGGTTGTTAACCGTGCGATAGCTTCTGTTGGAAACCGGAGATGCAAGCATTGTTTCGAGGAAACAGAACTTTTTTACTCCTGGGCCATTTTCCTGTGATTAAGGTTTCAAATAAAAAGAGCAGATATTGAACTTTTTCGGCATGTGATTTTCTCTTTGAAATTCAGATACCCCCGCCAAATGAGTTTTTGGTATCCTTTAATTTTTTTGCTCGCTAATGCGTGGATGAGGAATAATCTAAGTAATTTCACTGAGATGAAAGAGGAGACTCTCAGCTTTACTTTGTTAGGTCATTGTCGATTGTATTTATGATAAATCATCACTAAATCTCAGTTGTTTTTTTGTAGGACGTAATGTATTCCACGGAGGCCTGTCATGTTTTTTTTTCATAGGTTGTAAAAGTAGATTTCTTAATGTGCTTTCTGTTTTCATAGTAGCCTTTTTGTAAATTTTAACTTGATGAAAAATGCTGGGTTGATTAAAATCATGCAAAGGTATAGAGAAACAGACTTGTCTTCACACAGAGAAGAAAATTCCAAAAAACGGCTGTACACTGTTAGAAAATTTATCCTTAAACTAAAAGAAGTTCCTGCAGCAGAGTCTCGAGAACACCTGTAATCTTACCAGATTGCGTAATCTTACAGGAAATTGGTATTTGGTGTGTGTAATCTTACAAATTTCCTTAAATAAAACACTCTTTTCCCCTTTTTTCTAACAGACCTGTTCTGTTAAATTGCAGAAAAATTCCTGTTTCATGAATTTAAAGAATGATTCTGGTATTGCTTTCTGCAAAATCTTCTTTTATTTTTCTGTAAAATCAGGGTTTTTTAACAGTGCAGAGAAGGGAGCAATTGATCTTTTATATTGTTGATTATTTCTTCTGAAGTTCGATGCAGTTGTATAATGTTGGATGACTTACACGCACTTAGTCGAAATGTGACTATGTATGCTTGTTAAATGAGATTATGTATCTTTATGATTATATACTTAGTTTTTAGTATTATTTATTTCTTTTATCACAAGACCATTTCTATTATGTTTTTCATTGTTTAGAATAAGTACACTTTGGACTCATTTGTTGAGATTGCAAACGAGGCAGTACAGGATAATTCAATCATTTATATAGCAAAAATAGCAAAACCGAAAGGGAGTTATGAACAGAATGAAGGACAGGGGGGGGGGTCATGACGTATGATGAGCCAGAAAATTAAAATAGTGAAGTGCTCTTTCATAATTCGGAGAAAATGTTATATTTCTCCGTTTTCATTCCCTTTTATTTCCCAATCATTTTCTTTTTCTATTTCATTTTCTTGATCGTGGATTTTTAGTCATAAAAATGGGGGGAATGGGGGCAGCGACCCTAACCCCTATCTATACGCCATATAAATGGGGCGCCGCGCCGGTGGTGGAAAGTATATAACAGAATTGGTCATATAACGTATACTTTAGAGATGCATAATTTTTACTTTTACGGTTAAATTACAAGAAAGAGAGAGAAGGGAGAGAATGGGTTAGAGAAGGAGAGCGAGAGAGGGGTTGTGAGAAATAATTATACTGCCAGTATGAATGAAATCATTTTTTTTTCTTTTTATCTCTTTTTGTGTTGTCTTTCGGTTTCACTATATCTTTCCCCTATTACTAGGCTATTCTACACATATAAAAACTTCACTTTTTCCACTCCTTTCTCCTTCATCCCGCCGCCTTCTCCTCCTTCTCCTCTGCCACATTCTATCCCTCCCTTTCCCCCTCCCCCTCTCTCACCCTCCCTCTTCCAACAATAGAAATTACAAGGAAGCTTAATTTCCAGGGGCCCGTAACACAAAGCTTAGCAATGATCGTAGAACATTTTTTTAAGGATGTTTTATTATATTCTCTCAAATCAAAATATACAATCACATTTTTAAGCAATTTGTACAAACTGAAACATAATTATAAATTATACAATAAATCCATTACAAATATATAACTATACAAATTATGCATCAAACTTCAAAAATACTAGAAATTAATATTAATGCGTTTCAGCAATTACAAAATGAAATATTAACAAAATATATGACATGATAAGAGAGAAAAAATAATTTAAAAAATTGTTCCACCCCCCCCCCCCCGCCCCTCCGTCCCCAGATTAGGAGCATTCTCCCCTTTATGCCTATACTCTACATGGAAGGGACTCCAATTCTCCGTATTTTTTTTTCTGTGTTTTTACTTATTTTGTTTTTTGGCTTTTTCTCTCGTTGTATGTATAACCTTTGCCTCAACATCATGTTTTTCTACTACTGATCATTGCATTTCACTACGTTGTACAATCAATCGTTAAGATCAAGCTTATGATTGTGTTACGGGACCCAGTTCAGATTATTGAAATAATATAGAAAGCTGAGTATAACATTCGTCCACCAAGCATTACTTGCAGATTTTGTTAATCATTCCATTGTCATGATTGTGGTTTGTGTGAATCGTGACAATCCCGTCATGCTTATTATAAACTTTAAGGCGGAATGAGTGTGATCAAAGTCCCAAATTCATTGGAAATTCAGTACTGTTCACTTTAATTATCAATATTTTTCTGCATTAATCAGTTGCAGTAATCTCATTAATGATAAATAAGGAATAAAATGCTTAAAAGACCAACGAAACCAGCTTCCCGAGCGTTGGTCACAGTGACATCGTTCAAATCTGTCTGGAATCGATTGTATGACGATGTACACTATAGGATCCAGTGCGAATAGATTATTGAAGAAATTGCGAGACTGGTATGAATATTTCAACCCATATATTCTTTACCACCAAAGTTCAAAACATTGTTTCGAGGACTAAAATCTAAATTTCCTTTTATTTTAAATTTTCTTTTTATTGAGATATAAATATCTTTAGCCTAGAATTTCCCTGTAATGTGACTGTTATATTATTCTACGATCATACAATTGAAACTAAATTCCGGGGGGCCACTTCCATTCACGAGTGGATACCATGCGCGACCATGGGGTCTCGAAAAGCACCCTAAACACGTAATTTCAATATTCTGAAAATGCACCCCTTAACAAGTATTGGCATGTGAAACCCTACCCTTAACAAGTATTGGAAACAAAACGATACTCCTGGCAAATATTCCCTGAAAGGAACCCCTAAACAAGTACAGGAATGTTTTATTGTTACGGGTCCTTTAATTTGGTTGTCGGCTTTACCTTATTTGGTTTAGTACGACCCCACCTTCTACACCTCGCGCAAATAGGACTCTAAACATGTAGTGTTGGGGCAAAAAAGGACATCCTTTATAAAACATTTTAATTTTGTTTTATCATACCCGCAAATTCAGCCCTAAACACGTAATTTTACTAGCGAAATAGATACCCTTTTTTCATTATTTTTGTGTTTTTGACACCCTTTTCACGTTACGTACGTAACGTGCCCTATCGTGAAAAGGACATCCTTTTTACGTGTTTTTTTGGTCGCGCATGGTATCCACTCGTCAATGTAAGTGGCCCCCCCGGGAACTAAATCCAGGCTGATCATCGTTTACGTTACTACCAACATAAACAATGACATATTATCGGTTGATTTGGAATAGCTTTGTTTTAGTGTGACTTTCCATTAGCATTACAGATCAAACAAAGAAACACTCAACTTAATCACAATTAGGAAACCATTATCTAAGCGTCTTTTATATATGTAATTCGATATGAAATATAGATTTTCTCTCTCTCAAAAGATTAGATACATTTATAATCATTAAAAGAAAGGTTATGTACACTCTAAAACATATTGGATAAAAGTGCTCCATGAGCAGATGAGAATAATCATGTGTCCAACCAAAATTGTGCATTTCTTTTGGGCATTTTTATTTGTCCAGTGTGATGAAAATTTTGCCCGTTCTAAAGCAATTGCGGCTTATTTTAAAACCTTACTGGACAAAATCATTCCCGCATTGGGTAAAATCTGCCCCAAATTGGTAGAACATACAATCGCACTCGTGGTGGTAAAATTTTCACTCAATATTTTATATTGTACTCAAGCTATGAGTAACTAAATAAAAACCAAAACTACACGAGTGATATATCCTTTCCTATTAACAAAATATACCATATATGGAAAACAAGTCTTTGTTGTTTGATCAATTAATTTTACAATTTATATGTACAAAGGGCAACAATATTGGATTTTGTATTAATGAAGTATTTACAAGATTATATCCTATCATTACATAGGTCTATCTTAATCGCTGTACCGAAAGAGTGGGGTTAACTCGAATAAAATGCGTTGCCACAGAAACCGGCTTAGAAAATTGGGGAGGGGGGTTGGAGGGTGGGGGTTGTGTAAAAATGTCGGGGGCTGCGACTATGAAAATATCACATCAGAGTAATTTTTAAGTTTTTGTACACGGTTTTGTTCTAGATATCAGTTTCGGTGAATCGTTGTCGCGGTGTCTTGTATTGTAATCTAGGGGCCTTTTCACACGTGAATCTTTATTGAATGTGATTAGCGTTCGTGATTCTAATCATGTTCTAATTTGGTTTCACACGTGCTAAACATTCGGTTATTAGCCTTAATTCCACTAGAATCATCATTCAAATTACGATTTTTTTTTTTTACCATGTGAAAGGGCGGTCGATGTCGTGTATATGTAAGTTTCGTTATTGTCTATTTAATTCTCAGTGTCTTGTATCATGTGTATAAGACCTATGATAAGTCTCGATGTTTTAAAGTTTTGATGTCTCAATTTTAATACTCTGTCTCGTATCTCTAAGTCTCAATATCTTGTCTTAAAGACTCATACGTGTAGCGGAAAGTGTCAGTGATTTGTCAGTAAGTTGTTTCGATGTCTTGTATTCTTGAAGTCTCGAGATGATGTTTTGTATTTAAAGGGATGGTCCAGGCTGAAAGTATTAATAGCTTAATGAATAGAGTAGAATTCACTGAGCAAAATGTCAAAGATTTCATCAAAATCGGATAACAAATAACAAAGTTATTGAATTTTAAACTTCAGCAAGATTTTGTGAAAACATTCGTCATGAATATTCATTACGTGGGCTGATGATGTCACATCTCCACTTGTTCTTTTGTATTTTATTATATGAAATTAGGTTTATTCAAACTTTTGCTCCAAGAACTAGAACAATTGGATTGGCGACTAATTAAGTGCATTAGATATTTATTGCTGCAACTTATTTCATTATAAGGGAGACATATTATTCACACAGGTATGAAATAATGAAAATATTATGATTTTATGTAATAGCATAAGAAAACGGAAAGTGGAAAGTGGGGATGTGACATCATCAGCCCACCTATATTCATGACAACTGTTTCCAACTTCAATAACTTTATTATTTGTTATCCGATTTTGATGAAATTTTCGGCATTTTGCTCAGTGAATTCTACTCTATGTATTAAGATATATTTTCAGCCCGGACCATCCCTTTAAGTCTTGGTGCCGTGAGTCAATTAGACTCGGAGTCGTGTCTTTAAAAAGTTGCGATGTTTAGTCTTAAAGTTTTATCGTCTTGCCTATAAAGACTCATGGACCCATATTCTAAAATCAGGTTAGTTTAAACTCTGATCCAAAGGTGTGGTCTAACTATAAATAGTCAACTGTGATATAAATCTATAACAGTACAGAAATGTATCTTCATCATATACAGTGTAAACCAACTTTTGACATTGTTGGCTTTCCATAATTTGAGTCCATAGAGTTAATTATACCATCTAATTAAACCCCACTTCAGAATATACCCTGCTGAAAAAACACGGTGTGTTCACGTAGTGGACTATAAGACTTCACACTGTTAAAGTGCTCAACTATAACAGTAAGATGACTTCACATTGTGTTCCACACTGTGCACACACTATGGTACATACACTGCAAAAATACCGGTGTTAATTTAACACCGGCCAGGTACCTATATCAGTCCACATCGGAGAGGTGTTGAAACAACATGGGGGTTTGGTGTTAGGCTAACACCAATCTGGCATAGTGTTAAACCAATATCGGTTTGATTCTTAACTGGTGTTGTTTCAACGCTTCTATGGTGTAAACCGATAAAGATACTGAGCTGGTGTTAAGATCAACACCGGTGTTTTGCAGTGTACTGTGGGACACTGTATTCTTTAGAGTTGGGATATGGCCAGGCGACTGTATGTTCATGACTCGTTGTCTTGTCTCACACCGCTAAGACAACGATCAAGACCGTAACCAGAAAGACGACGTACACAATAACACCAAACCAGAGACCCCAGAGATACCATCGCCTGGCAGAGAGAGAGGCAACTTGGGCCGCTTCATAATGGCCATGGATATACAGAGAATCAACCTGAGTGGGAGAGAAGAGGAGCAAGAGAGAGTTATTTTGTTATATAATAAAGCATTTAAAGGCGTCATAAAATGACGCCTTTATCGTCCAAACGTCCTTTTAATGTCCAAAGGTCCACTTAAAGGCGTCATTATGGTACTTGTTATTATGTACCATCACACCGGGTTACCGCGTCGGATCGAGAATTTTCCTATAATTTTCGTAAATCACCGGGTAGACTGAACACTGAATAAACTGCGGTGTTAATTTAACACCAGTCCGGAAACTATATGACCACACCAGAGAAGTGTTGAAACAACACCGGTTTGAAATTAATCGATGTACAGTTTAACACTAATTGTTGTATAAACACCGATCTGGAATTTGTCCAAAACCAAACCGGTGTTGTTAAACACTTGTCTGGTGTGGTCATATATAGATTCCGGACTGGTGTTAAATTAACACCGCAGTTATTGCAATGAAGCGACCTTTCGAGAATTTAGGGTGCCCTTTTCTCGAATGGTTGGGTTATGCGATTGCCCGACCCGACGCGATAACCATATGAGATGGCACAAGCCCACTTCCGTAGGCCTTCTAAAATGCGAAGAAAGATTTTTTATTGTTATAATTTTTTAGAGATGTATTCGAATTCTTTATTTACTTATTAAAGGACAAGTCCAAACCAACAAAAACTTGATTTGAATAAAATAAGAAAAATCCAACAAACATAACACTGAAAATTTCATCAAAATCGGATGTAAAATAAGAAAGTTATGAAATTTTAAAGTTTTGCTTAATTTCATAAAACAGTTATATGCACCTACTGATCGGTATGCAAATGAGGAGACTGATGACGTTATCCACTCACTATTTCTTTTTTATTCTCTTGTATGAAATATTCTAATCTTATCCTGATTGTCAAATGAAACAATGATTTATTCCCCCTGAACATGTGGAATAAGCATTGTTCAATACTACATGGTTCAGTCAAGTCGGTCCTCGTTGTCAAATCTGTAAAAAATGAAATATCATATAATTCAAACACTAAAAAACCAAAGAAATAGTGAGTGAAGGACATCATCGACTGCCTCATTTGCATGTCACCGAGTTGTGCATATCAATGCTTTGTGAAAATAAACCAAACTTTAAAATATCATAACTATTTCTTAATTTAGATCCGATTTTGGTGAAGTTTTCACTGTTATGCTAGTTTGATTTTTCTATTTTTATTCAAATCCACATTTTTCTGGGGTGGACTTGACCTTTAAGTAAGTATCAATGAGGATAGCATGCGTCATGGGTGATTTCAAGTCCGGTGCTGCATGCGACCGATGCTGTTGTTGTCACAACGCCGACATGCAGGGGCCCGTCTTACAAAGAGTTGCGATTGATCCGATGAAACACAACTATGGACCGCCAGCAACGTCAACATCTACAAGACAAATTGTGTTTTAAATTTCTTGTAGAGAGAATATTCATATATCCATCGTTCTCTTGAAGATTCAGTGTGATTCTTTTGTTCGCTAAGGAGATTGTGCGAACCTCCTGTAGAAAAAAAAATTGGTATGGATCGATGGATTTCCAAACAGCTGAGATTGATTGGATCAATTGTAAGGGCCCTGGGCCCTTTTGTACAAAGAGTTACGATTGATCCGATCAATCGTAACTCTATGGAAATCCATCAGTGTCATAATTTTTTCTACGAAAAATTTGCTCAATGTCCTTTTTATGGAAAGAGAAGCGCAGTGAATTTTCAAGAAAACAATGAATGCATGAATATACATCACAGCTAGGAAATATTTTGAACAAACATGCATAATAGATGTAGACGTTGCTGGCCGTCCATAGTTGTGATTGATCAGATCAATCGTAACTCTTTGTACAACAGGGCCCTGGCTTCTATCACCGTGTATGGGGAGGGAGATGAGATGATGGCGATGATGATTAAGAGAGGGAACACCACCGTCATCAGCATGGTCAGTGTTGATCTTCAGCATAGTCACCGCCATTGTTGCAACACAACAATGATCACCAATGACATTATCGGCGTCACCCTCATTACCCTCTTCATTATCCTCCTCATCCTATCATCATCATCATCCTACCATCATCATTATCATCATCATCAACGTCATTTCATCATCATCACCATCATCATCATCATAATCATCATCATCACCACCATCACCATTATCATCACCACCATCATCATCATCACCACCATCATCATCATCATTACCATCATTTCAACATCATCACCACCATCATCATCATTATCATCTCTATTACCATCACCATTGCCATCATTCAATTTCATCATCCTCATTATCAGCATTACCACGATCTTTGTCATTATCATCACAAAAATAATCCTGCAGCGTTACACCACGTATACAGATCGATCACGGCCATAGGTGCATTGGCCGGGAAATCGAACCCCGGACTCTGAAATGTCTATACCACTTGACCATGGCGCAAGATGTTGTTTTTAATATCATACCATCGATCGGTTTAAAATCGATATCATTGGTGTGCCTGAGCCTCAGTATTGAATAATAAAAACCATCTTACCTGCGAACCTTTAATGATTCCAATGATTCCGAATAATAGACAACAGAAGAGGAGTACGAGGATATTATGAATTATATACTTCTCAGGCATAGGAGGGGCACCTTGTCTGTGAATAGTCGTAGCGATTGGCACCTATAGATAGATACACACACAAATAAAAAAAAATCAGGTTCGGGTCTAAAGTTTCGTTTCTACTTCATCACTAAAAAATACAGATCGTTTTAAACAGCACCCCCCCCCCAAAAAAAAGGGGGAAGGGTTAGTGGGTAAGCCTGGTTAGCCTTGTCTACGTGACATGTGTAATGCATAAGGAAATGGGGAAAATGAAAAGAAAATGTTTATAATCTTGACGTATAAAATTTCAATCTTTACAATCTCGAAATAGGCCTTCGTTGGCCGACTCATAACTCCTTTGTGAAATACGCTATTGATATTTTATAATGATAATTTGTATCATTTTATATACATTGATATTCAGCGTTTTAACGCTTAAAAATGTTTTCATGGTTATGCAGTTGGGCTTATTGGTCTCTAATGTGATAACTGATGCAATAAATCAATTTTAAATAAATAAATAAAATAATCTGAATGCCGTTTGATTACTTTGCTCTCTCTCTCTCTCTTTCCTAACAATAGATGTTCGATCGCGTGCAGGGGGGAGGGAGCACAACTTCATATCCCCCCCCCCTCCGAGACCATTGTAGATACGCTATGGTTGTTGTGTTACTGATTTTACTTTAATTCGTTAACGTTGGTATTCTCGAAACATATTTTTATGAATATGTATTTATCAATTAAACAAATTTAGGGGCGATTCTGATTTCAGTAAAGAAGGGCGGGGGCAGTGGTGTAATGGTCCAAAATTTTTGAGGGGGAAAGATATGGCGTATCGGACAAAGTTCTCGACATTTTAGTTATTGAGTTGGACACAATATAAAGCATTTTGGATATAACATTATCCACATCATCCTTCTGTCTTTCTTAATTCCTTCACTTTAGCTCTGGTTTGGTCTGTACTCCACTAGGAAGGGGGAGGTAATTTAGGAGAACTGTTTCCTTACCCCAAGAGTGACCGTTTGCACCACTGGCACAGTGTTCGTTTGCACCACCGGTACAGTGTTAGGTGGGTATGGAGGGGGAGCTACACCTCCACCACTTGGGGCTGGGGGCCCTGTAGAATACCCGGCGTTTCCGTATGCATAGGCGTTGTTCCCGATTGCAGTGCTATCGTATGGAGCGCTGGGTGGTTCGTCGTAGGGGGGCGCTTTTCATTTCTGTGTTCAGGATAAAACAAATGAAGAGAACAACAAAAATATGAACAACAGAGGAATAATGAAGAGAGAAATGAAGTTTCGTGTAATAGCATTAAGGTATATATTAATTGGTATTAGGGGCCGTACAAGGGTAAAGAGCTTTGACGTCAAATATGGGTGGGAGGGGGGGGTCTCGTCCCCACAAACAGAAAAATCATTTGTCTATAGTGATTACATGCAAATTTTTCAGTATCATAATATTCATCAAAATTGGATTTGCATAAACAGAGGAAAATAAAAGAAGCATAACGGTGAAAAAATTATTCATCAAATCCTTTTGTAAAATAGGCAGGCAATGACATTTTGAGCTTTCGCTGATTATTTTCATGCAGTTGTAATTTATCCATACACACTAGCGTACCTACGGGGGGGGGGCAGGGGGCAGGCTGCCCTCCCCCTGACGAGTCACATCCATGCAAAGGACGTATCCCTGCCCCCCCCCCCCCGACGAGCTTGAATACCTATTTTGCCTCCCCCCCCCCACTTGACGAGTTGAAGACTCCTTATTTTTATTTTTTTGCTTGTCAATTTTTTTCCTGGAACGAAATCCTTTATTTATGATCGAAGGCCTTTTTTTTGCTTGTCAAATTTATCGGCGGACGGTTTTGCCCCCCCCCCCTGTGGAAAATCCTAGGTACGCTACTGTCCATACATACACAACAGCGTGATATACATTTGAGACAGCCGATGATAATCCCTCTATTACACTTGTTTTTTAGGAAGCATAGATAGATAGATAAATATTATTTTCACACACGGTAAAAAACCCAAACAGATACAAAGTCTGATTTACATTGGGGCCGTGCCATTAATAAAATGTACAAACTAAAAGGCACTCAAACTTACATGAATAAATACATAAAACATGATAATCGTAATTATTACCAGGTGATAATACAAAAAGTTAAGTTTATGAAAATAATGACGAATTGTAATCAAATGATAAGTTGGTCATATACAGAAATATCTTCAATATGAATACATAATATGGGTCGAAATATTACTCAGATACATAATTATAAATGGGTTGCAACAATCTTGTAAATCAATTGAGGAATCGAATTTTGCTTTACGATGTGCATAACTTTTATGTGTAAAAAGAAGCAAAAATATTTTTCAAAATGTCCTAATTCTTTTTTTCTTGGTCCTTCTTCACATTCAATTTCGATGAGATTTTCCGCGCTTTGCTTATTTCCTTTCCCTTTTCCTTTTCTTCCATCCCGGGGGGGCCACTTACATTGACGAGTGGATACCATGCGCGAACAAAAAAACACGCAAAAAGGATGTCCTTTCCACGATAGTGCACGTTACGTACGTAACGTGATAAGGGTGTCAAAAACACCAAAATAATGAAAAAGGGTATCTATTTCGCTAGGAAAATTACGTGTTTAGGTTCGAATTTGCGGGGACGATTAAACAAAATTAAAATGTTTTATAAAGGATGTCCTTTTTGCCCTAACACTTCGTGTTTAGAGTCCGATTTGCGCGAGGTGTAGAAGGTACGTGGGGTCGTACTAAACCAAATAAGGTAAAGCCGACGACCGAAGGACTCGTAACAATAAAACATTCCTGTACTTGTTTAGGGGTTCATTTCAGGGAATATTTGCCAAGAGTATCGTTTTGTTTCCAATACTTGTTATGGGTAGGGTTTCACACGCCAATACTTGTTAAGGGGTGCATTTTCAGACTATGGAAATTACGTGTTTAGGGTGCTTTTCGAGACCCCATGGTCGCGCAAGGTATCCACTCGTGAATGGAAGTGCCCCCACCCCCATGCACGCTGGAACACTTTCAGTTTTTTTTTTTTTGGGGGGGCAAAATCCTGAAGGGGGCACAATATTTTTGATAGCGTGAGATACCGAAGCGATCGAGCTGGAGAAGGTCTTTGTGTAAAAATGGAGTATAAAAGTTGCGTTTTTAAGAGCATTCAATAATAAATTTCTTGACATATTTTTGAGAATTCAATACGAAAACTATACTCATAATTTATGAGAACCTATGAAATCTACGCGCAAAATGGTCGAACCGGAATGTGGTTTTCATGTCTGATCAATTAAAGGGATGGTCCGGGCTGAAAATATTTATATCTTAATACATAGAGTAGAATCCACTGAGCAAAATGCCGAAAATCTCATCAAAATCGGACAACAAATAATAAAGTTATTGAATTTTAAAGTTTAGCAATATTTTGTGAAAACAGTCGTCATGATTATTCATGAGGTGGGCTGATGAGGTCACATCTCCACTTCCCGTCTTCTTATATAAAATCATAATTTTTTCATTATTTCATACTTGTGTGAATATGTCCCCCTTATAATGAAAAAAAATGCAGCAATAAATATCTAATGCACTAAATCAGTTGTCAATCCAAATTTTTTAGTTCTTGGAGGAAAAAAATTGAATAAACCTAATTACATATCATAAAATACAAAAGAACAAGTGGAGATGTGACATCATCAGCCCACCTAATGAATATTCATGACGACTGTTTTCACAAATATTGCTAAACTTTGAAATTCACTAACTTTGTTATTTGTTATCCGATTTGATGAGATTTTCAGCATTTTGCTCAATGAATTCTACTTTATGTATTAAGATATAAATATTTTCAGCCCGGACCATCCCTTTAAATTACGGATTACGCTTATATTGACTCAAAATACCAGAAATCAAATTTTTCATGCAATATCCTTTCAGAAACATTTATTTATGTACATCTACATACACCGACGACGCGAGAGAGCACAATCATAAGTTTCAAGAAATTCCTGTCAGAACAAGGAGTGTATTAAGCAGAAGAAGCGTAACAACAGAAACAAAAGAAATTCTAATGAATGTATTTTCAAATTTAAAATGTTATACTGTTCTGACGTGGCAGACGTCGATAAGCACTTAAATCCCCATTCTTACAAATCATTTCTGACATCAGCATTGGAGATAGTCCCTGACTATTCATGCGTGGGCAATGCGTTTCATATTTTGTAATTGGAGGAAAAAGAAATCTAACAATTTAAAACTTTTCTGAAAAATCATTAAAGTTTAATACATTACTCGATTTATGTGTTTCCTTTTGTATGTTTTGTATGGCTCGGAAGCATTTTTGGATGACTTCAAAATCTTCTTTTTTCTTTACATATTTTCTGGGGAAAATGTGACCATAACCAGGAAATGATGAATATCAAATTTCAGGAAATTTCATTTGTAAATAATCATGAACTGATTGACAAAGTACCGCAGTTACGTACATTATGTAACATTTAGAAGAAAATAATTATATTCCAAAAGCGGATGTGGTTGACGGTACACTTTCAATTTGCCATTCAGTTTTAGTCTGAAATGTATTCATTAAAAGGTTAAACGTTATAACACTGTAATAAGATGGTAAAGGGGCTTATCAAAGGTATGTTTCACAGAGGGACATGTTCGTCAAAAGACGCGAGGCTTAATATGACATGTAAATGCCCCGTCAGGGGCGAAATTTTTTCATTTCTGACAATGGAAATGATACTTTTTAGGCAGAAAAGAGCCTCCATCGTTTACTTTTGTCCTTAAATAATTTATAATTTTTCTACTTTTAGGGGGCACTTTGGGGGGGGGGGCAAAATCTCGTTTTGCCCCCCCCCCCTTCCGGCGCCTATGCCCCCCCGGGTCTTCCATCCAAACTTAGTCAGAGTTTTGTTAATCGGGATGCATGCAATTTCCTGTTAATCAAATGAAATGAAATGTCAACCTCATTGAACCCCCGGGGGACCACTTCCATTCACGAGTGGATACCATGCGCGACCATGGGGTCTCAAAAAGCACCCTAAACACGTAATTTCCATATTCTGAAAATGCACCCCTTAACAAGTATTGGCGTGTGAAACCCTACCCTTAACAAGTATTGTAAACAAAACGATACTCTTGGCAAATATTCCCTGAAATGAACCCCTAAACAAGTACAGGAATGTTTTATTGTTACGAGTCCATCGGTCGTCGGCTTTACCTTATTTGGTTAAGTACGACCCCACCTTCTACACCTCGCGCAAATCGGACTCTAAACACGAAATGTTGGGTCAAAAAGGACATCCTTTATAAAACATTTTAATTTTGTTTAATCATCCCCGCAAATTCGACCCTAAACACGTAATTTTCCTCGAGAAATAGATACCTTTTTCGATTATTTTGGTGTTTTTGACACCCTATCACGTTACGTACGTAACGTGCCCTATCGTGAAAAAGACATCCTTTTTACGTGTTTTTTGGTCGCGCATGGTATCCACTCGTCAATGTAAGTGCCCCCCCCCCGGGATTGAACCATTAAAAATAATTTCTGGATATGATATCAGTTTCCCATTATTATAATTTTCTGGAATTTAGGGGCCATAATGGGAGGGAGCGATTTTCTTCAATACTTGAAGGAGGGTGCATAATACTTTTTACCAAGAATGCTTATAGAGTATGTAAATTGATTTGAATGTAGGATAAGGAAGAAAGGTGAAAGTACTCATACCTTGCTTTATAGGCTGTGATGTCAAATTTATATGATTAATACATGTTCAATACCCTTCAGTAAGCCTCTGTAGTAGTTGGTTGAAGCTATATACACTGCAAAAACTCCGGTGTTGATTTAACACCAGCCTTGAATCTATATATGTCCACACCAGAGAAGTGTTGAAACAACACCAGTTTGGAATCAGATCGATGCTGTTTTGATACTAATTGGTGTTGTATAAACACCTATCTGGTGTTAGACCAAAACGAAACTGTTGTTTAACATTTCTCTGGTGTGGACATACATAGATGTTGCAGTGTACATGGAGAGCATTAAGAGCATAGAAACTGTGTATTATGCAGCATGTAAGTGCCTTGGCCGGGGATCAAACCCCGGACTTTCATGCGCCTTGTCCCGTGCCTCATTCCACTCGGCCACGGCACCTCAACGAATCAACTTCTCCACAAACTTAAAAAGAAAAATCCATGAGCACCCCACCCCTTTTGCCTCATATAGTGTAGGCCCATGCGCAGCAATTTCTTGAGATTTATTGTTACTTTGTAGGTGAGGGGGACGAGACGGCCCTCTCTCATATCTATTCTACTGTACTACCCCCCCATCTTCTCGGAGTCGCCGACCATGCATACAACTTACCTTCCATTTTATTCAAATCAGTCAATTTCTGTAAATCCTTCCACGAAATATGTTGGTAAATATCCTTACGTTTGCTGATGTAGATCGTCCGAAACCAATATGAACACTGCGTTTCAATAAATAATCTGCCCGAAATACAGCGTCGATATAAACATTTTTATACGCCTTTCAATTACTGTCTGGTACAATGAGGCTCTTTATTATAATGAGATGAATTTTGAACTTAACGTCATAATTAATATCTTATCGGGTGCCATTGACGAGGCATTGCGTAGCATCTAAAAATGGATTTGTTTTCTTCGTCTTATCACCAATTGAAATAATGTATATTCACACTAACAAAGCCGACTCCTGTGCCCCCGTCTTACAAAGAGTTACGATTGATTCGATCAACCTCAGCTACACTGCAAAAATTCCGCTGTTGAATTAACATCAGCCCGGAATCTATTTTGTCCATACCAGAAAAGTGTGAAACAACACTTGTTTGGTTTTGGTCTAACACCAGATAGGTGTTTATACAACACCAATTAGTATTAAAACAGCATTTGTTTGACTCCAAACTGGTGTTGTTTCAATACTTCTCTGGTGTGGACATATATAGATTCCGGACTGGTGTTAAATCTTTCCCGATTCATCGATGGTGAAGACGATCATTTATTTATACTTCCTACACAATTATAAATTATTCGAGAGCCGAATGAGCTGAAGTGTGATGTCTCTACTGTTAGTGATTATGTTGGCTGTCCATACTTTAACCACAACTAAACCCGACTTCAGAATACGGGCCATTAGATACAGTATAACTATTAACATGATTATGCGCACTGAGTAAAATCAGTGACATCGTTCAGTAGAAACAATATTCATCGACGATGCACGAAAAATAGAAACGTAGGCGTACCATGAAATCTTGCAGAAATACCCTTTCTCAAGCTACATTATCACCCTTTGTAAATCATTAACTATGTTTAGTGATAATTAATATCTGAATTGATAATGTATCGATCTATGCTCAGGGGGCAGCCTCATTGATCAGCAAAATGAGTGGAATAGCTGCCCCCCTCCTCCGCTCTCCCCAGTGGCGGTACCGGGGTGCTTTGGTAACTTAGGGGGTGGGGCAGGAAAAGTGCAAGACGATCAATTATACAGGTAAAAGTTACAGGAACTTTTTTATGCTATTCTTTCATCTCCTTTTCTTCCCTTTTCTTTTCTTCCTCATTTTTATTCTCTCCTATTTCCCCTCTTTTCTGGGACTACTTGGAAAATTCATGGTAGGCGGCAACCTTTGCACCAGGCCTGCCCCCTTTCAAAAATAAGTTCCCTCTTTTGGGGCCCCCGAAGAATGCAAACTACCTTCATGTTCCACTTCAAAGAGTGAGGACTCCACTTCAAAGAGTGAGGACTTTAATTTTCTTCATATTATTGATGAAACCCATCATTGACTCATCCATGAATAGAAATTAAAAAATGGTCCTTAATTTCTACCGCTATTGTCGTGGTTTATATGTTACCACTCTTGTATCAAAATGTCATTAGATTTTTTGCATGCGCTTCGTGCGTGATTAAAGTAAAAATTATCTCAATTTGCATTGGACACGCAAAATTCGAAATTACTTTATATAGCTCTCAGTTTTCTCTGAGGGCTATAACGGAATCTTATAAGCCAAGGAATCTAGCTAAATTTAATTTAATTAATCGTGAACCTTTGTGTGTGTGTGGGGGGGGGGTATAAGCCCCAAAAATCCCAATCTGTGCGCTATAGTATAGTGCGTGGAGGAGGGGACAGATGAAAATATAATTGAGTAGTCTGCTATGTTGGGCAATCACATTCGCTGATCCACCCTTCCTTTCCGATCGTGAGGCCTGTATCACTTTAAGTACTCAAAATTGATAATAAAATCAGACCATACAAATAATTAGAACAATAACAATAATAATTAACAACGAGTACATGACACATTCGGCGTGATGTCAATTAAACTAGCTATGTATGCAGGAGTCTGTCTCACCGTCAATACAGATTCCAAATCGAATGAGTATGAGAAAATTTCGTTATATATTTGATTAATCATGGTCCCGTCTTCACAAAGTGTTGCGATCGATCCGGTCAAACATGTCTTTGGAAAGCCAGCAACGTCAGCCTATACAGGTGTTGAGCAAAACATTTTCTCCATTTTTTTTCTTGAAAATTCAGTGTGCTTCTTTTCGTTTATACTAAGGACATTATGCTAATTTCATGCAGAAAAAACACACATTGTGATATTGATGGATTTTCAAATACACTGCAAAATCTCCGGTGTTGATTTAACACCAGTCCGGAATCTATATATATGTCCACAGTGACACCAGAGAAGTTATTGAAACAACACCAGTTTGGAGTCAAACTAATGCTGTTTTAATACTAATCTGGTGTTAGACCAAAACCAAACTAGTGTTGTTTCACACATGGGTGTCGATCACGGGGGAATGGGGGGATCCCCCCAATATTTCAAGTGGGGGGGTGGCCTGTATTATCATCCCCCAATAATTTAGGGTAGAAAAATTATAATAATGATGATGAAAAAATGAAAAGTTTGATCATGATGATTATAGTATGCCATCAATCAGTTTGCTTCCCTCGCAATTTGTGTATATTGTTATTAAATAAAAACATTCTTTTTCAGGACTATTAAACAGATGGGTGGAGGTTCAAGATGAAAAAGAATGAAATGTTTATGTATCTGATATTTTTTAACACATGACATAAAAGGACCCCAACAAAAATCAACTTTTGTTGATAGGTTGTTCCATCCCACCAGTGGTGAATAAATTAATTTAGATAAATCATTAATTCAAAAGGGTGGAAAAATAAACGGGAGTAAAAGGGTGGCAAGATAAATCTCTAAGGAATGACGGTAAGCCCGATGGCGCACGAGAAGCCACACAGGTTGTAATTTGTGCTAGTCTTAATTGGTCCGAATCTGCATTTTATCATCATGCATTAAGAAGAATAAAGATATTGCCAGTCAGGTTAGATTTAAGAGAGAAGTTGTATACACAGAGGGGTCGATCCTGGTGGGGGGGGGGGGGCAGGGGGCGATCGCCCCACCAATGAAAATATTGGGGGGCAAACATATCGTTTTGCCCCCCCCCCCCAATAATTCCGCACTAAAATAAAATAAGATTGTAATGCTACACTGAAATCAGCAAGCGAGATTGAGATACCAACTCGATTTTGATTTAAAATCGTGCTCAAAATGTCTGCTTTTCAGATTGGAATATAAAAGTTTTCAGCTCGCGCTTCGCGCTCGCATCATGTACCAAAAACCCATACTTTTCATGATTATATAGGTGAATAGAATGTCCCGTTTTCAATTCTAAACCTCAAAAGAACTTTGATTTGCAATAATCTTTTGTTGGATATATATCTTCCATTAAAGTGTCTTTTTTCCAGATCAAAATTTTCAGCTCGCGCTCGCATCTATTGTTCTTCTAGATACCCATCTTAATCATTGGTACCAAAAATGCTTAGAATATCAAGCTTTCAGGTCAGAATATAAGGAAATTTCAGCTCGCTCTCTAGTGAGATACATGTATAGACCTCCTCATGAGTTACTACAAACAAACCTAAACAGGTACATTTTTCCTGTTTTCATGACGTACTAAAAAAATTTAGCTCGCGCTTCGCGCTCGCATTGTTGGTGAAGGTGAGATATGTGTCTCTTTCTCATGAGTTATATATATATATAATATATATATATATAGGCCTATGTGTGTGGGGGTGTGTGGGTGAGTTTGTTCGTTTTTTGTGATCGAGCGCCTTTGGAACGTTGATTCATAATTTTGCCACCCCCCCCCCATCTGAAAAATGGATCTACGACCCTGTGTATCATGCTCAACAAACAGATCACTATGTACATGGTTCAGTCAATATTTGTCTTTTTTTCTCGGTATGAGTTTAGAATAGGCTTACTTGTAACAAAAATTGAATTTTCAAAAAAATTATACAGGTATAGTACACTACAACAATGAAGGAATTTCCAAGAACACCATGCATATCAACCACTCCCAAATGTCCTAACTTGTGATTTTAGTGGGGTTAATGTTGAAAGATCCCCATCCACAAGAACCTTTGTGTCAATCATCCCCCCCAACCAAGAATACCGATCGACACCCATGGTTTTCACACTTTTCTGGTGTTGACATAATAGATTCCGGGCTGGTGTTAATTCAACACCGGAATTTTCGCAGTGTAGCTGAGGGTGATCGGATCAATCGTAACTCTTTGTAAGACGGGGGCACAGGAGTCGGCTTGACTGTAGATTTAATTGGTGATAAGACGAAGAAAACAAATCCAATTTTAGATGCTACGCAATGCCTCGTCAATGGCACCCGATAAGATATTAATAATGACGTTAAGTTCAAAATTCATCTCATTATAATAAAGAGTCTCATTGTGCCAGACAGTAATTGATAGGCGTATATAAATGTTTATATCGACGCTGTATTTCGGGCAGATTATTAACTGAAACATATATGTTCATATTGGTTTCGGACGATCTTCATCTGCAAATGTAAGGATATTTACCATCATATTTCGTGGAAGGATTACAGAAATTGACTGAATTGAATAAAATGGCAGGTAAGTTGTATGCATGGTCAGCGATTCCGAGAAAATGGGGGAGGGGACGAGGGGACAGGTCCCCCCTAAATTTGAGGTGGGGGGACGGTCCCCCCTAAATTTGTTATTGAGAACCTTTTTTTTTTTGCTTGTCAATTTTTTTTTGGTTGGGTTGATAACCAAAATTTCAGGTGGACCCCCCTAAATTTTTTTGCCTTCCGCCGCCAATGGGGGGGGGGGGTAGTAGAATAGATATGAGGAGGGCCGTCTCGTCCCCCTCACCTATAAAGTGACAAGAAATCTCAAGAAATTGCTGCGCATGGGCCTACTAGTCCAGGATAGAAGAGGCGTAACCTTGTTTTTTTTATATATACAATATTTTTTGATGGTTTCTTCTCAATTCGAGGGTGCTGATTACGAATCTGGATGATGCCACTCGTGTAACCTTGAGCATTTGCCGCAAATTGGCAAAATCCAATATGGCCGCCAAAATATGCAAATTACCCATAAAAATCCTAAAATTGTCCGCACATTGGCTACGAAATGCATGAAATTGTGTGGCAGGAGTGAGATACTCCCTGAAAAAATAATTTTTGACAAAATATTTATTTTCCTCATATTTAAAATGGCCGCCATAGTCCATTGTATACTATATTATGTACAATATAAATAGGGAAAACTACCTTTCATAAAAGTGAGCACTAAACCGCAAAGAAATCGCGATGTATGAACGAAGTGATATATGCAAATCATTATTACTGAAGAGATATATCATTTATTATATCATAAATGGGAAGATTTCTGTATTTTTATATCTAAAATGGCCGCCACTGGCCCAAACAGTATTACGTACAATGGCAATGGGGGCCAAAAAATTCACAAGAGTGATCACTAAAATGCATATTATTAAGATTGAACGAGTGGAATACTGACTAAAAACATAATTGTTAACGAAATATATTATTAATATGCCATGTATGTGATGAATGTTGTATTTAGATATTCAAAATGGCTGCCAAAGGCCCTAAAAGCATTATGCACAATGAGAAAGAGGGGCAAAAAAATCACAAGAGTGATCACTAAAATGCATATATATGTGATAAATTAATGGGATACTGTTTATTTCCAAAAGTCATACAAATTATAAATTAAGGAGCCTTACCTTTAGCATGTTTAGGGGATCAAAACTGTGGAACTCACTTCCAGAAAATATAAAAAAATATAGATAACATAAATATATTTAAGAAAAGCATAATTGCACATTTCAGATCACCTGCACATCCCTTTTCTTCTTAAGTATCCTGGATCTCGGGGGGGGGGGGGGGGAGGTTGTCCGTAGGTTCGTAACCCCGGTTATTATTATTTTTTTTCATATATATAATTTCGTTATTACTTTACCTCTATGTGATTTATTTTCATTGCAAAATTTCGTTTATCGTACTTCTTCGATTTTAAAAGTCATTTGCCTTATTTTTGTGCTATTCATATTGTAACTGAATCTTCATTGCTATTGTTGTTTTTTATTGTTATGTTATTTTATGCATTTTCTCTACTTTTGTTTATCATCAAATAATTTGTTTATATATGTTGTTTTATATGATTTTTACCTTTGCACGGACTCACAGAAGAACAGCCAGTAGGCTGAAGTGGGTATGCCGTGATTAAATAAATAAATGAATGAATAAAACACATATTTTCTAACGAAATATATCATTCAGGTTTAAAGTTTGTGTTAAATACTGTATTTTTATTTTCAAAATGGCCGCCAGAGACATTAACAGTGTTATGCACAATGCAAAGTGGGAAACCAATAATAGCACCATAAATGCAATTATTAGTGATCTATGAGTAAAATATTGTCTGAAAGCATGATTTCTATTTAGAGATATCATTTATTCTGCCAGTTAGGTGATAAATACTGTTATTGGAAAATCAAAATGGCCGCTACAGGCCCTTAAGATATTATGCACAATGTGAATGGGAACAAATTATTTCATCAGAATTTGGCTTTGCTTGGCCAAATGGTGATGAATGAGTGAAATATCGTCTGAAAACATGATTTATAACAAAATATATCATCTCTTATGTAATTTATGTGATAAATACTGCATTTCAACATACAAAATGGCTGCCATATGCCCTTTTTGTGAACATTATTTGTCTACACTCAAATTGTATATTATACGATAAGGGCTTATGTTGGCCATTTTCATTTTAAAAATGCAGTGTTTATCACCTTAAATACACAACATTATGATATATCTCGTTAGAAACCATGGTGTTAGACAATATTTCACACTTGCATCAGAATTCACAATTATAGGCAATATTTAGAGTCAAACAAAGCCAAATTCTGTCAAAATTATATGTATAATGTTACAATGTACATAATACTTTTAGGACCTATATGGCAGCCATTTTGGATTTCAAAGTACAGCATTCTTAACCTCCACAACCAATATGTGATGTATTTAGTTAGAAATCATGTTTAAGACAATATTTTTACTCGTATATCACAGTCATATGCATTTCATGATTCTCACTCTTGTGAAAACTAGTTTCTCCATTCGCATTGTACATGATAAATATAGGGATTATGGCGGCCATTTTGAATGTCAAAATACAGCATTTATCACATAAATTACACAAAATATCATATATTTTGTTATAAATCATGTTTTCAGTCAATATTTCACTCATACATCCCCAATTGGAGAAGCATAGCCAAATTGTGCTGAAATAATTTGTTCCCATTCACATTGTGCATAATATCGTAGGGCCTGTAGCGGCCATTTTGACTTTCCAATAACAGTATCTATCACCTATCTGGCATAATAAATGATATCTCTTAATAGAGATTATGCTTTCAGACAATATTTTACTCATAGATCACTAATACCTGCATTCATGGTGCTCACTCCTGTGAATATTCGTTTCCCATTTTGCATTGTGCATAACACTGTTAATGTCTCTGGCGGCCATTTTGAAAGTAAAAATACAGTATTTAACACAAACTTTAAACCTGAATGATATATTTCGTTAGAAAATACGTTTTTAAACAGTTTCCCATGAATTTATTACATATAATATGCATTTTAGTGATCACTCTTGTGATTTTTTTGCCCCTCTTTCTCATTGTGCATAATGCTTTTAGGGCCTTTGGCAGCCATTTTGAATATTTAAATACAACATTCATAACATACATGGCATATTAATAATATATTTCGTTAACAATTATGTTTTTAGTCAGTATTCCACTCGTTTAATCTTAATAATATGCATTTTAGTGATCACTCTTGTGAATTTTTTGGCCCCCATTGCCATTGTACGTAATACTGTTTGGGCCAGTGGCGGCCATTTTAGACATCAAATACAGAAATGTTTCCATTTATGACATAATAAATGATATATATCTCGTTAGTAATGATGATTTGCATATATTACTTCATTCATATATCGCGATTTTTTGCGGTTTAGTGCTCATTTTTGTAAAAATTTGTTTTCCCTATTCATATTGTACATAATAGAGTATACAATGGACTATGACGGCCATTTTGAATATCAGGAAAATAAATATTTTGTCAAAAATTATTTTCTCAGAGTGTATTTTACTCCTGCCACACGCTTCCATGCATTTCTAGCCAATGTGCGGACAATTTTAGGATTTTTATGGGTAATTTGCATATTTTGGCGGCCATATTGGATTTTGCCAATTTGCGGAAAATGCTCAAGGTTACACGAGTGGCATCATCCAGATTCGTAATCAGCACCCTCGAATTGAGAAGAAACCATCAAAAAATATTGTATATATAAAAAAAACAAGGTTTGGTCAAGTTTCTATGGGGCCTATCCTGGACTATACACTATATGAGGCAAAAGGGTGAGTTTTAAGTTAAGTGGAGTTAATTCGTTGAGGTGCCATGGTCGAGTGGTATGAGGCAAGGGACACGAAACATGAAAGTCCGGGGTTCGATCCCCGGCCATGGCACCTACATGCTGATATGCAATATCTATGCTCTGTATAGCTTCAACTAATTATTATATAGGCCTACTACTGCAAGGTTTTGAACATGTTTAATGATATAATATCTGTCATCACAGCTATCCTTTCATCTTTGTTCCTTATCCTATATTCAAATCAATTTAAAGGTCAAGT
Organism: Lytechinus variegatus; assembly: GCF_018143015.1. Classification (NCBI taxonomy): domain Eukaryota; kingdom Metazoa; phylum Echinodermata; class Echinoidea; order Temnopleuroida; family Toxopneustidae; genus Lytechinus; species Lytechinus variegatus. Next base: position 20,092,097 of record NC_054745.1, on the reverse strand, counting down.
CTACCTCAGAAAAATGTTGATTTGAATCAATAGATAAAAATCAGACAAGCACAATGCTGAAAATTTCATCAAAAGCGGATGTAAAATAAGAAATTTATGACATTTCAAAGATTCGCTTATTTTTAACAAAATAGTTATATGAACGAGCCAGTTACATCCAAATGAGAGAGCCGATGATGTCACTCACTCACTTCAATTTTTACGAATTTCACAATTAGGACCTCCTTGCCTGAAGCACAAAATGTTAAAATAATGGAATTCCACGTGTTCAGGGAGGAATGGAACTTCATTTTACATGACAATGACGAGAAAATAAAAATATTTCATATAATAAAATACAAAAGAAATAGTGAGTGAGTGATGTCATCAGTTACTCATTTGCATATCGACCGAGATGTGCATATAACTGTTTTGTGAAATGACGGGAAATTTTAAAATGCCATAACTTTCTTATTTTACATCCGATTTTGAATTTTTCTCTTTTTATTCAAATCAAGTTTTTGTTGGGGTGGACTTGTCCTTTAAATACTATACAAGCATTCTTGGTATACACTGTAAAAAATGAAGTGCTAATTTAGCACTTTAAGTGCTTGTATAGTGACTGCACCTTGAGTGCTGATTTTCTATATTTGAACTAGAAAATCAGCACTGGTAGTGCAGTCACTATACAAGCACTTTAAGTGCAAAATTAGCACTTCATTATTTACAATGTACTATGTATGCTGACCCCCCCCCCCGTATTGAAGAAAATCACTCCCATTATGGCCCCTTAATTCCAGAAAATTATAAGAAAGTGAAACTAAAATCATATCCAGAAACTATTGTTATTGGCTCAATGAGGTTGACATTTCATTTCATTCCATTCTTCTTATGATATATAATTGCATTGATTCAATTATATCTAATGATATTGATTATATTGATTTAACTTGACATGTATGTTAATTTATATTTAGATTACTTTCAAATATGTATTTTTTTTTCTTCCAATATTGAATTTTGTTCATGCTATTGTTTATTTAAATTGAATCAATCTATCTTGTACTTATTTGTATCATTTTGAAGAATGAAAATAAATTTGAATTGAATTTAATTGAATTAACAAGAAATTGCATGCATCCCGATGAACAAAACTTAGACTAAGTTTGGATGGAAGAAAAGGAAATGGGAAAGCAAATAAGCGAAGCGCTGTAAATCTCATCGTCATCAAACTTGAATGTGAAGCAGGGCTTCAAAAAATAGGACATTTTGAATTTTCGCAAAAAAAAGTTATGCACATCGTGAAACAAAACTTGATTCATCATTTGATTTACATGATTATTGTAATGCACAGTTGCAACCTATTGATATGCTTCCTAAAATCCGCAAAAATTGAAATATTTCTTGATTTCATATTATATATAAAAAATAATATAATTGAGGGATTACCATTGACTGTCTTATTTGCATATCACAGTGTTGTGTGTTGTGAATGTATAGATAAATTATAACTGTTTCATGAAAATCGGCGAAAGCTTAAAATGTCATTACCTACTTATTTAATATGAGGGATTTGATGAATAATTTTGTCACCGTTATGCTTCTTTTATTTTCCTCTGTTTGTGCAAATCCCTTTTTGATGAATATTATGATACCGAAAAGATTTTGTGTTAATTTATTAAAACAATGATTTGCACTGATTTTTTTTCTATATGTGGATGGAGAACCCCCCCCCCCCACACCCACCAGTCGGTCTAGTTGACGTCAAAGCTCCTTACCCTTATCTGCAGTTCTCCTTGTGGCCCCTAATACCAATTAATGTATACCTTAATGCACTAGCGTACCTACGGGGAGCAGTCTGTCCCCCCCTTACGAGTCACAACCCATATAAAAGACATATGCTTTTTGATTGAAGACTTTTTTTTTTGGCTTGTCAAATTTTTCGACCGATTTTGCCCCCCCCCCCGTGAAAATTCCCAGGTACGCCACTGCCTTAATGCTATTACACGGAACTTCATTTCTGTTTATTATTCCTCTGTTGTTGTTTATAGTTTTGCTGTTTTCTTCATTGATTTTATTCTGAACATAGAAATGAAAAGCGCCCCCTACGACCAACTACCCAGCGCTCCATACGATAGCACTGCAATCGGGAGCAACGCCTATGCATACGGGAACGCCGGGTATTCTACAGGGCCCCCAGCCCCAAGTGGTGGAGGTGTAGCTCCCCCTGCATACTCACAAAACACTGTACCGGTGGCGCAAACGGTCACTGTTGGGGTAAGGAAACAAGAATTAAGAAAGACAGAAGGATGATGTGGATTATTTTGTTCCAAAGAGCATTATAATATTATGTCCAAATCTATCACAAAATTGTATTTTGGTAATAAAAATGTCGACTAAAATTTTGCCCGATACGCCATATCTTTCCCACTCCAAAATTTTGGCTCATTACGCCCGTGCCCCCGCCCATCCTTTCTGAAATCAGAATCACCCTTCACCTTTTTAATCAATGAATATATATATTCATCAAATGTTTCGAGAATGCCAACGTTCAGTACAAGTTTGTTGGGTGAAAATATCGTTGGGCAACCACTTTTCTAATATGTTGGTTAAAAAAAACGCCTATTGGTCAAACAAAGTCATAACCCAACACAAGTTTGGCAGGGTTGTCCAAATTATTGGTTACATTGGGGGTCTGTGGTGCGCTGGTTAAAGTTTTGCCCAACAAGTTGTTCATTTCTCCCGGATCTTTTGTGACTTAAATTTTCTTGACAATACATGAGGTAAATTTCCATTTATTAAATCAGACAAATGTATTAATTGCAATGTTGTGCATCTAAGACATCTGATCTTCAGAATATGGATTTTGATTCACTTCTTTTCATGAAATAAATGATTGAATTTGAATTTGATGTTGAAATGGATTTTAGTTACCAATAAAGTGAAGAAAATAAATTGCAGTGCATATTGTGTACTTTCTGTGATTTTTTTTCCCATGCAGCTATATGCCATTGTCACATTTGTTGGGTAGAAACTCTTGACAACATTTGACCAAACGTTGGGTCAAATATCAAGAGAAAAAATAATTTGGTAAAGTTTAACCAACAATTGTGCAACAGACTTGCCCATCTCTTGGTCAATTAATGGTAATATGTTGAGAAATTTGTTTGACCAACTAATTGATCAAAATTCTTGCCCAACTTTTGGATGAAAAATATTTACCCAACTTCTTAATGAAAAATACTTGCCCAACTAGTGGGTCAAAGTTATTACCCAACATTGTTGGTTGGAAAATGCCCAATTATTTAGACTGTTGATATTTGACCCAACGTTGGGCAAGAAAGTTGGGCAAATATTCACCAACAAGACTTGCAGTGTATAACACGTGACGCCTGGGGGGCACTTACGTTGACGACTGAATACCATGCGAGCCCCCCAAAACACGTAAAAATGATGTCTTCTTCAAGATAGGACACGTTACGTACGTAACGTAATAAAGGTGTCATAAACACTAAAATAATGAAAAAGGGTTTCTTTTTCGCTTGGAAAGCTACGTGCTTAGGGACAAATTTCCGAGGGAAAGAGACCAAACTATCAAAAGATGTACTTTTTGCCCCAACAGTCAACACTATACGTGTTTAGAGTCCTATTTACCGAGGTGTGGGAGGCGAAGCCGTAATGAGCCCAAAGATGTAACTAGGTAAAGTTAAAACCGACGTCCGTGACATTAAATATCGCTGTACTTGTTAATGGGTTCAATTCAGGGAATACTTGCCAAGTGTATCGATTTGTTTCCAATACTTATAAGGGTAGGGTTTCTAACGCCAATACTTGTTAAGGGGTGCATATTTAGAATATGGAAAATACGTGTTTAGAGTGTTTTTCGAGACCCCATGGTCGCGCATGGTATCCACTCGTCAATGGAAGTGCCCCCCCCCCCGGGGGGGGGTGGTAACACGATCAACAACCAGCGTATCTATTTACAATCAGCAATAAGTCTCCCGGGCCAAAAAACAAAAATGCGATCGAACATCGGTTGTTAGGAAGGGGATAGAGAGAGGGCGGGGGGGGGGGGGTGCAAAGTAATCAAATGACATCGAGTTTTTTTAATTTATTTAAATCGCTTTATTACATCGGGGTATGATCATCAGAACCGAATTGTATGACCGTTTTTATTTTTTTACGGTTAAAACGTTGAATATTATGATACCATTATTATATGAAATATACAAAGGAATTGAAGGTTGAAAAAATCGAAATTTATACGTAGTTTTTTTTTCATTTTCCCCATTTACTAAATTATTGAGAGTGCATTACACATGTTTTGTAAACTAGACAAGGCTAAACAGGCTCTGTTACCTACTAACTCTTATCAGTCTATTCTGGCTGCACATGTCTTTTTTATGGCAATACATGTTTGTTTATTACTTTTTAAAAATATGTTTTGCCTTTTTTTTTTTGTTGCTGTTTTAGATGGTCTGTATTTTTGTAATGAAAACTTTAGACCCGAACCTGATTTTTTTTCACTTGTGTGTTTATCTATCTATAGGTGCCAATCGCTACGACTATTCACAGACAGGGTGCCCCTCCTATGCCTGAGAAGTATATAATTCACAATATCCTCGTACTCCTCTTCTGTTGTCTATTGTTCGGAATCATTGGAATCATTAAGGGTTCGCAGGTAAGATGGTTAATATTATTTAATACTAAGGCTCAGGCGCACCGATATCGATTTTAAACCAATCGATGGTATGATATCAAAAAACAACATCTTGTGCAGTGGCCAAGCGGTATAGACATTCGAAAGTCCGGGGTTCGATTCCCGGCCACGGAACACGGAACATATGGCCGTGAGCAATGCGTTTAGTCGGTATTGATTTCAAATAAAATAGAAATGCTATATGCATTCTCGGTAACTATATAGGTGTGCACTTGTTTATATGTAACGGGCAATGTCATAAACGTATTTTCATACGCGGTCATCTTCGATGGATTAATTGACCAGCCGGTCAATACAGATTAATTATCTCACGCAATATCGGGCAATATGTAATATATCTATACCCTGATGATCTATTTTGAAATGGAAATCCATCGATCCATATCATATTTTTTTTTCTACAGGAAATTCGCACAATCTCCTTAGTAAACAAAAAGAATCACACTGAATCTTCAAGAGAACGATGAATGTATAGACATATATTTATCTAAAAAATATTTTTCGCCCGGGGGGGGGGCACTTACATTGAGGAGTGGATACCATGCGTGACCAAAAAAACACGTAAAAAGGATGTCTTTTTCACGATAGGGCACGTTACGTACGTAACGTGATAAGGGTGTCAAAAACACAAAAATAATGAAAAAAGGGTATCTATTTCGCTAGGACAATTACGTGTTTAGGGTCGAATTTGCGGGGATGATAAAACAAAATTAAATTTTTTTATAAAGGATGTCCTTTTTTGCCACAACACTACGTGTTTAGAGTCCTATTTGCGAGAGGTGTAGAAGGGTGCATGGGGTCGTACTAAACCAAATTAGGTAAAGCCGATGACCGAAGGACCCGTAACAATAAAACATTCCTGTACTTCTTTAGGGGTTCATTTCAGGGAATATTTGCCAAGAGTATCGTTTTGTTTCCAACTTGTTAAGGGTAGGGTTTCACACGACAATACTTGTTAAGGGGTGCATTTTCAGACATTATGAAAGATTTCTGCCTAAATGAGACAGAAAATCGTGTACAACTCTTGAACGCACACACAGGTCACGGAGTGACCCTGAGTGCAAACAGCTGACCGTGTTACAACGTAGGGGTGATACATTTTCACAATAGGGGTGATCAAACTCACTGGAGGGACTTTAATTCATTTATAACAAAGAAATGTGTACTACAGTACTCCTGTTGAATGCTCTGATGAAAATTATATGAGTTTCACATTCATTTTGAACGGGAGGGACAAGATTATTGTATATATCGAGTGCATTATGCATAAATCATACTACCATTGCGACCCCTGCCCGGCCGATGGCTTAGGCATGACGATCCTGAGTGACGTCACCGATAGAGACCTCAAATGCCAGGAGAGCCTATTCGACAACTAACTTCATCTAAAATACACGTATTGAAGATAACATCCAATGGGGAAATGGCTTTCATTTTCATAAAATATACATTCCATTCTTCAATAAATCATTCACCCCGTCGTTAACTGCCCATTCATTCTCGAGCAATGGGGGAATGAATACAGAGTGTCTCAAAGTTTGTGTGAAAAAAGGTGCATTTTCCATAGAACTTCTGCCAAAAAAGCAATGCGTAAGGGAAAGATTAGCCCCAAAACACGAATAGATGAGTTAATCGAATGGAATGAATCATAAAAATCAGTGAAATATAGTTTCTCCTGTACTCATTACTGAATACCCTGACTTGATATGATTAATTTTTCCCCCTCTCCATCAACTTCTAAGAAAAAGGGTGCATATTTTCATAAAAATATCATGTGTTATATCGACGGACGCCCGTGCGTACGAGCAGGAAGAAGCCAAATGTCTCGTATTTTTCATAATGTATGGAAATTACGTGTTTAGGGTGCTTTTCGAGACCCCATGGTCGCGCATGGTATCCACTCGTGAATGGAACTGGCCCCCCGGAATTTTTTGCCTTTTTAGATGTTGACGTATTAAAGTACGGGGAAAAAAAATCGCCGCCGGCGGGCTATAGCTGCATCATACACGCGTACCCGTTCCATATAGGCATGATAGGGATGCATACGCACTCACACGCTGGCGATCCGTTCCAATTAAGGACCCCCGTTTTCACAAACATTCGTAGTTCCGAAGCCCTTCCGAGGACCCTCCTTTTTACGTAAGCCCGCTCATAAGGCCCCCGTTTTTTGTCTCGCCCGTGGCACACCCCCACCACTTTTTTGATCGAGTGCCCCCCCCCCCCCGGCATGATATAGTATGCTATCCTCATACTTACTTAATTAGTATAATCAAATACGACATCGCTCAAAAAAAGTTAATCTTTCTTCGCATTTTTGAAGGCTTAGGTGGGCTTACATGTACGTGCCGACAGGGGCGGAAATCTCTTCCAAAAGGTAGGGGGGCAAGGGTCTGGAAAATTTGACAAGCAAAAAAAAAAAAAAAAAAGGCTATTACCTAAAATTTAAGGTCATTTCGACGTAAATATATTTGACAAGCAAAAAAAAAAAAAAGGTCTTCTCCGAAAACGCACGTTTTATTCGCATTTTGAGTGATATATCTCTTAGCATCACCAAAGATCCAAAATAGTAGGGGGGACATTTGATATTGTGTCCCCCCTACTATTTTGAGTAGGGGGGACACGTCCCCCCTGGGATTTCCGCCCATGCGTGCCGTATCTCATTGGTTTGTCGCGTCGGGTCTCGTATAACCCGACCGTCCGAGAAAAGGTTGGTTCAGTGTTATTACTGCGGTGTTAATTTAACACCAATCCCGAATAAGTGTTAAAAACACAGGTTAAACAGTACCGATTTAATTTCAAACCAGTGTTGTGTTGTTTCAACACTTCTCTGGTGTGGCCATATCCGGACCGGTGTTGAATTAACACCGCAGTTTATGCAGTGTTCAGTCTACCCAGTGTTTTGCGAAAGCATAATTCTCGAATGGGCAGGTATAAAGTGGACCCAACTTTTCGGGATTTCAGAGAGCCCGCCCCGACGCGATAACCCGATGTGATATGGTACAGGACGCCTAGAAAGTGGACGTTTGACATTCTCTGTTTAATACTCTTTATGTACTCTGCATGGTCGTAATTTTCTTGATTTATTTGTTATTCCATCTTGATTATGGTGTTGAATATTCAACAAATACTTAATTATACTACATAATAATTCTCTCTTGCTCCTCTTCCCTCCTACTCAGGTTGATTCTCTGTATATCCAAGGCCATTATGAAGCGGCTCAGGTTGCCTCTCTCTCTGCCAGGCGATGGTATCTCTGGGGTCTCTGGTTTGGTGTTATTGTGTACGCTGTCTTTCTGGTTACTTTCTTGATTCTTATAATTTAGCGGCGTAAGAAAAGACAGCGAATATTAATAGTGAGACATTAAAACTTGAAAACAAACATCGAGACTAATCATAGGTCTTATAAGACACTGAGAATTAAATAGACAATGACGAAACTTGTATATACGACATCGACCGCCCTTTTACACACTGTTAGAAAATTTATCTTTCAAATAAAATAAGTTCCTGCAGCAGAGTCTCGAGAACACCTGTAATCTTACCAGATTGCGTAATCTTACAGGAAATTGGTATTTGGTGTATGTAATTTTACAAATTTCCTTAAATAAAACACTCTTTTCCCCTTTTTCTAACAGACCTGTTCTGTTAAATTGTAGAAAAATTCCTGTTTCATGAATTTACAGAATGATTCTGGTATTGCTTTTTGCAAAATCTTCTTTTATTTTTCTGTAAAATCAGGTTTTTTTAACAGTGCAGGGTGAAAATCGTAATGTGAGTGATGGTGAAAACGAAGGCTAATGACAATTATTTAGCACGTGTAAAACGAACTAGAACATGATTAGAATCACGAACGCTAATCACAGTCACCGGATTACAATAGTAATCATCATTACAATGATGATTCAAGATTCACGTGTGAAAAGACCCCGAGACTTCAATACAAGACACTGAGACAATGATTCACCGAAACTTAATTATACTGATGATTAGATTAAACTATCTAGGACCGGGGCCAACTTTTTTCCAAACCCGTGTAAAAAACTTAAAAATTAATCTGATGTGATTTTTTCATAGTCAGCCCCCGACATTTTTCCACACCCCCCCCCCCTTTCTAAGCCGGTTCTGTGGCCCCGCATAGTACTCGAGCTAACCGCACTCTTTCGGTATAGCGATTAAAGGACAAGTCCACCCCCAACAAAAGGTTTATTTGAATAAAAAGAGAAAAATCCAACAAGCATGCAGAACACTGAAAATTTCATCAAAATCAGATGTAAAATAAGAAAGTTATGACATATTAAAATTTCGCTTAATTTCACAAATGAACATATGCACATCCTGGCTGGTATGCAAATGAGGAGACTATGACGTCATCCCTCACTATTTCTTTTGTATTTTGTTATAAGAAATATGAAATATTTTAATTTTCTCCTTGTCAATTGAAACAGCGATAAATCATCCCTGAACATAATTATGGAGTTAACATTGTTTAACACTATATGGTTAAGTCAAGTTGGTCCCTATTGTCAAATTTGTAAAAAATGAAATAATGTATAATTTAAACAATAAATAACAAAGGAAATAGTGAGTGAGGGACATCATCGACTGTCTCATTTGCATGTCACTGAGTTGTGCATATCACTGTTTTTTTTAATAAGCAAAACTTTAGAATGTCATAACTTTCTTATTTTACATCCGATTTGATGAAATTTTCAGTGTTATGCTAGTTTGATTTTTCTCTATTTATTTCAATCAAAAATTTTCTTAGGTGGACTTGACCTTTAAGATAGACCTGTGTAATGATAGGATATGCTTGTAAATACTTCATTGCCAATATTTGTCGTTTGTACATAGAGATTGTAAAATTGATTGACCAAACATCAAAGCCTTGTTTTTCATATCAATGTATTTTGTTAATAGGAAAGGATATATCAGTCGTGAACCTATGGTTTTCATTTAGTTGCTCATAGCTCTTTATGATTATAAAAGTATCCACTCTGTTGAGAGAGAAAATCTATATTTCATATCGAATAACATGTACTAGTATATAAAAGACATTTAGATAATGGTTTCCAAATTATGATTAAGTTGGGTTTTTCTTTGTTTGATCTGTAATGCTAATGGAAAGTCACACTAAAACAAAGCGATTTCAAACTCAACCGATAATATGTCATTGTTTATGTTGGTAGTAACGTAAATCAGTCTGGATTTAGTTTCAATTGTATGATCGTAGAATAATATAACAGTCACATTACAGGGTTTTTTTAACATTGTAGGCTGAAGATATTTATATCGCAATAAAAAGAGTAAAATTCACAGAGCAAAATGCTGAAAATGTCATCAAAATCGGATAACAAATAATAAAGTTATTGAATTTTAAAGATTTGCATTATTCTGGTGAATCAGTTCTTGGCGTGTCTTCATGAATATTCATTAGGTGAGCTGATGATGTCATATCCCCACTTGTTCTTTTGTATTTTATTATATGAAAATAGGTTTATTTAAAAAATCTACAAAGAACAAAAGAATTGGATTAACAAGTAATTGCATTAGTTGTTTATTGCTGCAATAACTTATTTCATCATAACGGAGACACATCATTTAACCATGTATGAAAAAATGAAACATTTATGATTTCATGTAATAACATAAGAAAAAGGAAAGTGGGGATATGACATCATTGGCCCACCTAATGAATATTCATGGTGACGTATATATTACTGTTTTCATAAAATATTGCTTTACTTTAAAATTCAATCACTTCCTTTATTGATATCCAATTTTGATGAAATTTTAAGCATTTTGCCTTGTGAATTTTTACTTTATTTATCTAGATATAAATATCTTCAGCCCGAATTAGCATCCCTTTATAAGCCAGGCGCACACTACATGATCCGTCTACAGTGCAATTTGAAGAAACTGTATTTTGGATTAAATATGAAATTTCCCAAAAGTAAAATTGTCATTTCCTAGATTACAATTCTGCTTTTCTGTCCGGCTTGTGGTTGGAATGACGTCCAAATCAATTCGCAAAGGCCGACGATGTCATCACGGTTTTGAATTAATTTCTTTCGGGAAGGCTAAACAAAACTGGAAATTTATATTTTAGTCCTCGAAACAATGTTTTGAACTTTGGTGGTCAAGAATCTATGGGTTGAAATATTCATACCAGTCTCGCAATTTCTTCAATAATCTATTCGCACTGGATCATGTATAGTGTACATCGTCATAAAATCGATTCCAGACAGATTTGAACGATGTCACTGTGACCAACGCTCGGGAAGCTGGTTTCGTTGGTCTAACAAGCATTTTATTCCTTATTTATCATTAATGAGATTACTGTAAATGATTAATGCAGAAAAGTATTGATAATTGATTTAACAGTACTGAATTTCCAATGAATTTGGGACTTTGATCACACTCATTCCGCCTTTATCATAAGCATGACGGGATCGATTGTCGGGATTCACAAACCGGGGGGGGGGGGCACTTCCATTCACGAGTGGGTATCATGCGCGACCATGGGGTCTCGAAAAGCACCCTAAACACCTAATTTCCATATTCTGAAAATGCACCCCTTAACAAGTACTGGCGTGTGAAACCCTACCCTTAACAAGTATTGGAAACAAAACGATACTCTTGGCAAATATTCCCTGAAATGAACCCCTAAACAAGTACAGGAATGTTTTATTGTTACGGGTCCTTCGGTCGTCGGCTTTACGTTATTTGGTTTAGTACGACCCCAGCTTCCACACCTCGCGCAAATCGGACTCTAAACACGAAGTGTTGGGGCAAAAAGGACATCCTTAATAAAACATTTTAATTTTGTTTTATCATCCCCGAAAATTTGACCCTATAAACACGTAATTTTCCTAGCGAAATAGATACCCTTTTTTCATTATTTTTGTGTTTTTGACACCCTTATCACGTTACGTACGTAACGTGCCCTATCGTGAAAAAGACATCCTTTTTACGTGTTTTTTGGGTCGCGCATGGTATCCACTCGTCAATGTAAGTGCTCCCCCCCCCCCGGGTTCACAAACCACAATCATGACAATGGAATGATTAACAAAATCTGCAAGAAGTGCTTGGTGGATGAATGTTATACTCAGCTTTCTATATCATTTCAACCATCTAAACTGGATCCCGTAAGGTTAGCGATTAATCATATGCTTGATTTTAACGACTGTACAACGTCGTGAAATGCAATGATCAATCGTAGAAAAACATGATGTTCTATAGAACATCATCGTATACGATCATTGCCTAAGCTTTGTGTTACTGGCCCCTGGACAGCTTCCTTGTAACATCTGTTGTAATTTCTATTGGAAGAGAGAGAGAGAGAGGGGGGAGAGAGAAGAAGGGGGAGAGGGGGGAGGGGGGGATCGGAGGGAGGGGAGGGAGGGGGGAGGGGGGAAAGGGAGGGGATAGAATGTGGCAGAGGAGGAGGAAGAAGGGCGGGAGGAGAAGGAGAAAGGATTGAAAAAGTGAACTTTTTATATCTGTAGAATAGCCTAGTAATAGGGGAAAGATATAGTGAAACAGAAAGACAACACAAAAAAAGAAAAAAGAACGAAAATCAAACCCCTTCTCTCCCTCCTCTCTCTTTCTTGTAATCTAACCATAATTTATTTATCTCTAAATAAAGTATACATTTTCTCAATCTTGTAGTTTTCGACCAACGGCGCTGCATTTATATGGCGTATAGATAGGGATAATGGTCGCTGTCCCATTTCCCCATGAATAAAAATCCACGATCAAGAACGTGCAAAAGAAAAAGGAAAATGACTGGGAAATGGAAAGGGAAGTAAAACAGATGAAATACGACGTTTTCTCCGAATAATGATAGAGGAATTATCACAAAAATCAGATTTTCATTCAAAAAAAAAAGTAAAAGTGGTCGCTAGCTCGTTTAACTGGATCACGACTATCTATGTATGATTATTCCTTATCCTGACTTCCCACCAATAATTCATTCTGTTCATGACTCCTCGGTTTTGTTATTGAATATAAACAAAACAAAAACACTGATTGAATTAATGTGTACTGCCTCGTTTGCAATCTAAACAAATAAGTCCAAAGTGTATTTATTCTAAACAATAAAAAAGATTATAGAAATTGTCTTGTGATATGAAATAGTGAATATTATTGAAAACTAAGTAAATAATTATAAAGATACATAATCTCACTTAAGAAACATATATAGTCACATTTCGAGTTAGCCAACATATCATACAACTGCTTCGAACTTCGAGAAGCAATAATCAACAAGACAAGAGAGTCAGTTATTCCCTTCTCATCTGCCGTTTTTGTAATTTTATTTCGTGTGCGAATAATTATTTTCTCTATACCTTTGCATGATTTTAAATAACCCAGCATTTTTCATCAAGTTTAAAGTTACGAAAAGGCTATTATGACAACAGAAAGCACTTCCAGAACTCAACTTATACAACTTATGAAACGAAAACATGTCAGGTCTACGTGAAGTACATTATATCTCATCTTCTAAAAATTGCACGATTACAATTGTTTACGGCTTCAGATCGCACTCACGTACTACCCCAGCCCTTGTCTCGTTACTCCTTCTGGTAACCTCGGAAGATGTGATGGAGACAAACTCCTTATTCACAATAAAACATTCATCTTGTAAATCATGAGTGATTTTTAATGAACATTTTTGAGCAATGTTTTTCTATGTCGATTTGTTTTTAACTTCAATCTGCTACCCTCATCTACCCCAATAGCCCGTGTCATAACTTGTTATAGTAACCATGGTAACGATTAATAGTTATAAGTTACTGAATTAATTTGATTTGATTGGATCATAGTAAAAAATCGTATAGAATTTGTTATTATAAGAAGTCTTCATGTAACAGGACTCGATCTCGAAACATTCATGTATTATCATTGTGCTATATAATTATATGACCAACTTTTTAACTATTCCATGTAACATGCGTAATGTTGATATTGCTTACCATGCTTACGATTGTAAGTTAGCAATTCGATGTTCGTGTATTCATATTATGCTGTCAATAATCATAAAATTCTTCATTCAAGAAAGAGAACAGTTGAAATCGTGTTGCCTCAGTTTTCACTCAATGAAACATTTAATTGGTGGGCTTGTGTGGAAACAGGAAAATCAAAGAATAAAATCAAAGAAAGTTTGAGAAATGTCGGACAATTAAATGAGAAAGTTTTGAGCATTTGAATGTTGCGATCCCTAATGCTATAGAGTTCCTCCCATTGGCAATGCGACAAAGATTCGTGATGTCACATGTGAACAACTTTTCCTTTGATGGACGATGAAATACCCCCAAACTGTCTCCCAAACTGTCTCCTTTTGCTCTCTCTTATAGTAATACAAACTCTTCATCCACGACATATTCTTTGAAAATCTACATGTCCTCTTATAGAAAGAATACATAAACTACTGCTAGATGTGATAAAGAAGGCAGATTATTAGTGAAATATATCCGTTCCTGGGACCCGTCTTACAAAGAGTTGCGATTGATCCGATCAATCGCAACTATGGACTGCCAGCAAGGTCAACATCTATTATGCAGGTTTGTTCGAAATATTTTCTAGCTATGATGTATATTCATGCATTCATTGTTTCCTTGAAAATTCACTGTGCTTCTTTTTGCTCACAAAGGACATTGTGCAAATTTCCTGTAAAAAAAATTATGACACTGATGGATTTCCATAGAGTTACGTAACTCTTTGTAAGACGGGCCCCTGGTGTACAGATAGATGGGCAGCTAGGGGCGCCCATCAATGCCTCGGAGGTGGGAATGGGGCAAAAATTAAAACAAATCAGTCATTTTTTTCGGCACAATTATTGTATGTTTGAGAACATTTTTACGCCAAGTTTGGTAGTTTTATAATTCTAATGCTTTTTAAAGCATTTGAAATGAATTACAATTTGTCAGGTTATCCAAATTATTGGGGTCGGGGTCGATATATCACTCTGAAAAAATCATTGGGGTCGTCCTCCATTTTCTAATAAAAACCTTTTTTCTTCTTCTTTTTGCTTTTCAAATTTACATCAGCACCCCCAGTGAAAAAAATATCGTTCTCAGGGCCCTGCCCCATAGCCGATTGTACGATATGGAAATTTAAGACTTACAAACCCTTGTAAAAGCTGTGGTGTTAAAAGTGACACTATTTGGTGTTAATAGAGGACTACACCATGAGGTGTTAAAATGATTCCCTATTGAACATGACACCAAAGAAATATAACAACCAAAGGTGTTGCATAACATACCGGAACTGATGTGGTCCTCTATGCACACCGTTTTCACTATAAAGATCACATCCTAAGGTTAAAGGTAAACGATAAAACATGTAGTCACAAATTAATAGAAATGTACAATAATAGGTTTAAAAAGGACAGCAGAAAACATAATAAAAGCACAATTTAACACCAACAAATGCAGCGTATTTGATTGATTGGAAAATGGTGTAAGAGCAGTGGCGTACCGTGGGTCACGGCATTGGGGGGGCACAGCAAAAATTTCGGGTCACTTAGGGAGCGCGCGAAGCGCGCTCAGTTGACAGGTATACTGACCTAATATAGATATTTTAAGGACATGCAGTGCCATCAAACGAATATGTATCTCACCGATTAAATAATGCGAGCGCGAAGCGCGAGCTGAAAATTTTTGATATTGAGGGCTAAAAATTGACATTATAAGGAAATTGTTTTGTAATCATGATACTTAACTGTCTCGTTAAACAATGCGAGCGCGAAGCGCGAGCTAAAATTTTTGTATATACTGACCCTAAACAAGGAAATTTTAAGGATTATATTTTAGAATCCATTAAGAGTATAAATATCTCACCATAGTCATCTAATGCTAGTGCCATCCTTTGCTGATTTTGTTAGAATTACATCTAAACACAGTCATGAAGCACCTTTTGTAGTCATGTAATCATGATTATCATACGTATCTTACTAATCAAATACTGCAAGCGCAAAAGCGCGAGCTGAACATTTAGGAAATATAGACCTAAAGAGGGGCATTCTAAGGTTGTTTGTAGGAATTCTCTAAGACCCTACGTATTTGACTAACCAAATGATGCGAGCTCGAAGCGCGAGCTGAAATTTTTGTATATATTGACCTCAAAACATGGATATTTTAAGGACTATAGTTACGAATCCATTAAGTCAGAGTATACATATCTCACCATAGTCATCTAATGCGAGTGCCAAGCGCTTGCTGATTTTGTTAGAATTACATCTAAACACATGGAGCACTTTTTGAAGTCATTGTAATCATGATTATCATACGCATCTCACTAATGAAATACTGCTAGCGCGAAGCGCGAGCTGAAAATCTAGGAAATTCAGACATGAAGAGGGGCATTCCAAGGCTTGTTTGTAGGAATTCACTAAGACCCCACGTATTTCACTAACCAAATGATGCGAGCGCGAAGCGCGAGCTAAAATTTGACATTTTAAGGACTGATTTTAGGAGTTCATGAAGAGCAGAAATCTCACCAATCCACTAATGCGAACGTTAGCACGGACAGGAAATGTTTTATATTAAGACCTTAAAATAGGTCAATAACTTTCAGTAGTCATGAAAAAGAAGAATATATCACTACTTAAAACAATAATTACTCTAATTGCGAGGAAATATATTATTTTGTTGTATATTGATTTGAAAACGGGAGGCTTTAGTACAGCAGTTTTATATGTCTCTATAAAAAGTCTATGCGAGCACCAGAAACAATGAAGACACAATTAAGCAAATAATGTTTCATAAAGTTGTGAAAAATGCTTCTTATGTTATATAACATAATATAACACTATGATAAACAACAATTTCTTCTTTCCCCCACTACGTTTCTCTTCCTTTTTCCCTCTTTTTCTTCTTTTTTCCCCGTTTTTTTTTTTTGGCCATCCGATTGGGGGGGCACGTGCCCCCCCATGCCCCCCCGTAGTTACGCCACTGTGTAAGAGAAAGCCAAGGTATACACTAAACAAAGATGAACCAGTGGCGTGGAACCGGAGGCTTTAGGGGGATTCAGTCCCAACTTTCTCAGTAACTATTTTTTTTTTTTTTTTTGGGGGGGTGATTTTTCTTTGCAAGATAACACCCCCTTTCTTCCCTCCTCAATTTATTATGCGAATAAGACACTATGGCCCGTATTCTGAAGTTGAGTTTATATTAACTCAAACTCAGGTTTAAAGTTGTTTAAGTATATGGGAAGCCAAATGTATCAAAATTTTTATATATTAAGTTGTATGTTTCTTATATTTACTGTGCTCTTTCCTGATTCATCGATGGTGAAGACGATCATTTATTTATACTTCCCACACAATTATAAATTATTTGAGAGCCGAATGAGCTGAAGTGTGATGTCTCTACTGTTAGTGATTATGTTGGCTGTCCATACTTAAACCACAACTAAACCCGACTTCAGAATACGCGGGCCATTATTAACATGATTATGCGCACTGAGTAAAATCAGTGACATCGTTCAGTAGAAACAATATTCATCGACGATGCACGGACAATAGAAATGTAGGCGTACCATGAAATCTTGCAGAAATACCCTTTCTCAAGCTACATTATCACCCTTTGTAAATCATTAACTATGTTTAGTGATAATTAATATCTGAATTGATAATGTATCGACCTATGCTCAGGGGGCAGCCTCATTGATCAGCAAAACGAATGGAACGGCTGCCCCCCCCCCCTCCTCCGCTCTCCCGCGGGGTGCTTTGGTAACTTAGGGGATAGGGCAGGAAAAGTGCAAGACGATCAATTATACAGGTGTAAATTACAGGACCTCTCTTTTTTATGCTTTTTTCATCTCCTTTTTCCCCTTTTCTTTTCTTCCTCAATTTTATTCTCCCCTATTTCCCCTCTTGTTGGGGACTGCTTGGAAAATTCATGGTAGGCGGCAACCTTTGCACCAGGCCTGCCCCCTTTAAATAATAAGTTCCCTCTTTTGGGGCCCCCGAAGAATGCAAACTACCTTCATGTTCCACATCAAAGAGTGAGGACTTTAATTTTCTTCATATTATTGATGAAACCCATCATTGACTCATCCATGAATAGAAATTAAAAAATGGTCCTTAATTTCTACCGATATTGTCGTGGTTTATATGTTACCACACTCATAAAAATGTTTTGTTTTTTTTAAAGATTTTTTGCGCGCGCTTCGTGCGTGATTAAAGTTTAAAAAATATCTCAATTTACATTGGACACGCAGAATTCGAAATTACTTTATGTAGCTCTCAGTGTCCTCTGAGGGCTATAATGGAATCTTATAAGCCAAGGAATCTATACACTCTTAAAAAGGATTGGTCAAAATGACCAATCTGTTGGTTAATATGTGTCCGACCGATAAAATTGGTCAATATCAACCAAAACTTTGGTCGATTTGAACCAATAATTTGGTTGCTTTTGACTTATTTTATCGGTCGGACACATATTAACCAACAGATTGGTCATTTTGACCAATCCTTTTTTTAGAATGTAGTTATATTTAATTCAATTAATCGTGAACCTTTGTGTGTGGGGGGGGGGGTATAAGCCCCAAAAATCCCAATCTGTGCGCTATAGTATAGTGCGTGGAGGAGGGGACAGATGAAAATATAATTGAGTAGTCTGCTATATTGGGCAATCACATTCGCTGATCCACCCTTCCTTTCCGATCTGAGGCCTGTATCACTTTAGGTACTCAAAATTGATAATAAAATCCAGGGGTGTCGATCGGTATTCTTGGTTGGGGGGATGATTGACACAAATGTTCTTGTGGATGGGGATCTTTCAACATTACCCCCACTAAAATCACAAGTTAGGACATTTGGGAGTGGTTGATATGCATGGTGTTCTTGGAAATTCCTTCATTGTTGTAGTGTGCTGTACTTATAATACAATTTTTTTGAAAATTCAATTTGTGTTACAAGAAAGCCAATTCTAAACTCATACAAAAGAAAAATGACAAAAATTATCTGGACCATGTACATAGTGATCTGTTTATTGAGCATGATGATACACAGGGGCGTCGATCCATTTTTCAGATAGGGGGGGGGGGCAAGATCATGAATCAACGTTCCAAAGGCGCTCGATCACACAAAACGAACAAACTCACCTACACACACCCCTACACCCCCCACACACATAGGCCTATATTATACATAATATATGACTCATGAGAAAGAGAGACATATCTCACCCTCACCAACAATGCGAACGCGAAGCGCGAGCTGAATTTTTTTAGTATGACATTGAAAACAGGAAAAATTTACCTCTTTAGGTTTGTTTGTAGTAACTCATGAGGAGGATAGATACATGTATCTCAATATAGAGCGAGCTGAAATTTCTTTATATTCTGACCTGAAAGCTTGATATTCTAAGCATTTTTGTTATCAATGATTAAGATGGGTATCTATAGTTGCGATTGATCGGATCAATCGCAACTCTTTGTAAGACGGGTCCCAGCTAACGGATCTAGGATTTTCCACTAAAGGGGTATGCACACTTCCCAGAGGAAAAAGGTGTTTTCAACAAAAAAAGGACATTTCTTCCATGAAAAAAAATGACCAAAAAGAAGTCTTTACTTTCAAAGGGGGGGTGCACGGACTGGCTCCCCCCCCCCCCCGATCCACCAGTGCTGTAACACCATCCATGCACGCTCACTATAATTATCCATCCATCCATTTATTAGTTTTATTTGGCAGTTACCTTTCTCCCTTTCCGCTGTACTTTTTCTCATTTCATTTGAATTAAAATGAATATTTAATTACTGTTTCATTGCCTAAGCTTAGAATTCAATTGTATAATTATCTAAAGAGCCTTTTTGTCGATTTTACTTTTGGTATGAATCCTGATTATCTGACTGCTACATACTTACTCTTGGTTTTCTTTTGTTATACTTGCACGTGAACATGATCAGTGACATGTACTTCAGTTCCGTTTGACTCTAAACATTCAACCGACTGACCTAACACTTTTTTTCTAATTATTTTGATAAACGATTAATTTTATTGCTGGTTTGATCTAATATCTTTCTTGTTTTGATACGGTAGCCAAGTTTCTATTTGGTTTTTCTTTATATTACAATGGAAATGAAAATAAATCAAATAAATAAATATATAAATAAATAAATGAATGGACGAATGAATAAATAGATAAATAAATAGGTGAATAAATAAATAAACAAATAAATAAATGAATGAATGAATAAATAAGTAAATACTATTTTACTATTAGAGAACAAACAACCCCAAGAAGCGAAACGAAAAACTGATGACATAATGTTATCAAAAGACTGTTGAGGAGTATATTTCCCGATGATCTCAGACAAGCTAATAAATAAGGTTAATTACAGAAGAAAAAAAAATTAATTAAAATCTACTTAAAAGGGGGCAACACTTCGACTATCCTGAAAAAAATATGATAAGCATACTATAAGAACAATTTTATTTAATTCTGGCGATCCACGATACGACGATCCGCATCCTGCATTTTTGTATCCCCCCTTTTTTTTGGGGGGGGGGGGGGTGATTGGAGTGCTTAACTCTCTACGATCATCATCGATCTCGAGATTACCGCAGAGGGCGACCGATACGGCTGCAAAATTTGCTAGAAATATGGCCTCTTTGTTCAGACCTTTGTAAGTCATCAGAACTCGATGTCATCTAAAAATGATCACAAATTCGTTTTTTGAACCATAATTCTGCTTTCAAATTACAGATTAATGCTAATTTGGGGTATAAATCCCTCTATATTAACCTCGCACTAATTATCCTTTTAAATCTAAAAATTGAAGGACTGAAACTAGAACTAGCAATAAAGGTTCTTTTGGCCAATCATCGCAGAGAAGGCCAGTGACGTAATCCTATTACTCACCGCGCGCAAATTCGACATTCGTTCTGTGCTTCCGGGGTTCCTATTGACTTTTGTACAGTCTTTGTGCACGTAGCGTCTATTGCAGCCAGGCCAGCCGCCCATTTTGTTTACGTGTAATCCATTCATTCATTTTGCAATGGCTTTTTTGCGTGCGGAAACCATTGTTCGAGAGGTGTAGCGTTTGGGACCAAGGCGTCGGAATGCAGCCAACTTTTGACGACAAATACCATTTTCCCGCAATAGATCTTTTACTTCTTTCATCATTTGGAAGTTCCTGAGATATGTATAAAACATGAATTCCAGACGATTTACAAGGTAATGCAAATTAAAGAATTTAATATCAACGTTTCATCATGTTGTTTTTCAATTTCAGTCTTTTCTCGCACTCTGTGAAGGGGAACCTCTGTGAAGTGTGAGTCTGTCTCTGAGACAGGGCCCAGGGATTCACATGACAGACACAGTCTCACTCTCACTCAGTGACAGTAGTAACTAGTATAGTACAGTGTCAGTCTCATCATCAGAATGATTAGCTCACAAGTCACAGATTGAAAATAATATTGCTCGGGTGTCTGAACTGAAGCCGCACCGATAAGTGTCGGCCAAATCGTGGTTTTGGGGAACCACTCGTTGATTTGTATACGCGCACTTAAGTTATGTACAAAGTGAACGGAGGTGGAAATAGGGAACCGTGCGTGTGACTGAATAAAGCGTTGCTGTATCATGTGAATGGTGGTTCCCAATATCACGATATTAAATGCCGGCTAAGTCGTGTCAGCATGAAACAGGTTATTTTTGGGTGTGCGAAATATCTCATAAAAATGTGAAATAGATCCTAGGGCCTAGCGCCTAGGCCTAGATCTAGACTTTTCCTGGGGAAAAAAACCCCGTCCAAGGTCTAGTCGTTTTCAAATTGAACAAATGAAATGGTGTCCCACACTGTCTACGCACCCATTCACACACGATTCGGGCAGTCGGATTTTTTAATGACTATCTTTTTATATTTTATATATTCTAGATCTCAGACTATTGTATTATTTTTGTATGTATCTTGTTTTAATTGTTATACCCTGTTGTGTGTCCGGACTCCGGACGATCAATTTTAGAAAGTCATTTGGAAAAAAATTGCAACATACAAGCGAAGTTTCATCAATTTTTAGTATACCCAGTTGTTGTGTATCCGGACGGGTTGTGTGTCCAGACGATCAATTTTAGAATGTCATTTGGAAAAAATTACAAGCGAAGTTTCATCAATTTTTAGGACAAAATGTTGGGAAATATAAAGAACAAAATAGATAATGATTACAAGTAATGAATTCATATTTTAGTGTAATCCACAGACAAAAAAGAAGGCTTCAAAAAGATAAAGTGTCCGGACACCCGACCCCCCATCCTACAAACTGTTAGGAAATGTTATAAAGAACAAAATAGAAGATGATTGCAAGTATTGAATTCATATTTTTAGTGTAATCCAAAGACAAAAAAGAAGGCTTCAAAATGATAAACTATCCGGACACCCGACCCCCAATCCTACCCACTTATTGTTAACCTAGCCTTGAGCCTGAGGATTTGTGATGATAGTTTTTGATATATCAAAATATTTAAAAATATCACGAAGTCGTCAAGGCTATAAATATTAACCCAGTACTCGTCCGTGTTATATTAGGCAGAGAGTGCTCTCCAAAATGGGGTCGCAGTATGACCCCAAATAAAAGAGGAACTGGTGTGGATGAAGGACTATTGTGACATAGAATCCTGACAGACATCGAGGCACAAACTGGACTCTCTCAAAATAAGGAAAAGTTCTGTCTCTTTCGTTCTCCGTACAAAATTGAAAACGAAATGGCCGATCATTACAGAAAACGAACGTGATATAGAGGTCTTACTCCAGTTTGTGCCTCGATGTCAGGATTCTGTGTCACGATAGAACTTCATCCATATAGTCGAGGTAAGTGCATAATTTATTTTTTCCCATTATTTGGAGAACTATTGCGAGTCTGCGACCCCATTCTACCCCATTTCGGAGAGTACCGGTACCCATGTCTGCCTAGTATTACACAGACGAGTCCTGGGTTAATAATAGCCTTGAGGAGGAGCTTCGCGGTTCAGAGCTCCCTGGGTTAAGTTGTTATGAGCTTAAGTTGTGTGTCCGGACAGTCACTTTTAAACAGATATTTGGAAAGGTTAGCAAGCAAAGTCTCATCAATATTTAGTAAAAAATGTTCTAAAACAATTTTATAACCTGGCTTAGAGACCATAATTGAAGATTAGAGAATCAACAAGTACATGTATAACTACATGTAGAATCTAGATCTAGTATTGACTTCATATTTTTTGTGTAGGCCCTAATCCAAAGTCAAGACAAAGACAAAAAAGAAGGCTCCAAAATGTTAAAGTGTCTGGACACCCACACCTCCCCCCATTCCTACTCAAATCGCTCAGATATGCGTGTGCGTAGAGAAGAGGGACTGCGCAGACTTGGGGGACCTTTCCATAGTAAGAAAGGACAAGTTGATAGGATAATCAGAATTAAGGACTATATTAATGAGCATTTCTTAGTTATACATGTAGGCTAATTCTGGTAATTCTTGTTTTTCCTTTGAGCAGCGATTATGATGACACCGATAGTGCCAGCGATGGAGATGATTATACTGATCAGGATATGAGCGATTCTTCATTTTCATCATCGTTCTATTCACGCAAAGAGATTAGCAGAGCAAGATGGACAAAAGATGAGGTTTGGTTCATTTCTCATTACATTTTCTTGATGGCACATTTTAAAGGGCAAGTCCACCCCAGAAAAATGTTGATTTGAATAGAGATAAATTAAACGAGCATAACACTGAAAATCTCATCAAAATTGGATGTCAAATAAATGAAATTTTAAAGTTTCCCTTATTATTTTTCACAAAACAGTGATATGCAAATGAGAGAGCTGATATTGTCACTCACTCACTATTTCTTTTGTTTTTATTGTTCGAATTATACAATATTTCAATTTTCACAAATTTGAAAAAAGGTCCCTCTTGGTTGGACCACGATATGTTCAAACAATGGTAATTCCACAGGTTCATGGAGAAATGAAACCTTGTTTCTCATGACAATAAGGAGGAAATGGAAATATTTCATATGATAAAATACAAAATAAATAGTGAGTGGGTGATGTCACCAGTCCCCTGGTGTTCATACTGACCAGGATGTGCATGTAACTGTTTTGTGAAAATTTAAAATGTCATAACTTTCTTATTTTACCTCGGATTTTGATGACATTTTCAGTGTTATGCTTTGATTTTCCTTTTTTCAAATCAACTTTTTGTTGGTGTGGACTTGTCCTTTAGAAACGCAGGTTACCATTTCAAACATTTCATTAAAAAAAAGTTGAGGGGGGTGTTTCACAAATATTTAAGTATGAGTTGGAATCACACATAAATACCTATTTGCTAGCGTTTTCAAAGGCATGACCACATCGGTCACATCATGCCAAGAACTTCAAGAAGACATGCACTACTGAGTAATGATCAATAAGATTGCGCGTTGCATATTCATGTACATGTCAGCATTTAAGTGCAACTCTAACTCTACTTCATACTTATAAACGTCTTTGTGAAACACCCCCCAGAACTTACATGTAGGCCTACTTGTAGATGTGTGTAGGCCTATAAGAAAACAAAAATAGGGAAGAAATGCTTTTTGAGAAAAATAATCAAATTTGTGTCGGCATGATTTTCAAGATATCTGTAACTAAACATATAGTATCTCCTGGGAAAAATCTAAATCTAATTGCAGCCCATGAAGGAATGAAATTTTGGCTAGGTTTCCATTCTTTATATTATTTTTTTATTCTTATTTGAAGCTTACTGAATAATGATTTTCAGTGCAATTTTTTGTCTGGGCTTCATGTTTACAACACATTGGTGACAAATAAGTAAAGGTAAAGAAATGTGACCTTGAAGATGAGATAAAAAAAGATAGAATAAAAATTCTTTTATAAATTCCCAAGTCAACCTTCGACAAGACATAGTCTTAAATGCAGTCCTGTAAGATTTTTCAAAGGAGGTGTATGCTACTTGGTTTCATGAATGGTTTCAACATGAAATTCAATCAAAACAATGTTCCCTAGAGCTATTTTCAACTGTTCAATATGTGTGCATGTACCAGATTGGCATGATATATATTGGGCTCATTGATGTGTCAAATTATGCTTGATTTCACACTTTGTTCTATTAAAGAATAATCAGTGATAATGAAAATTGAAGGATTGATGATTGATGATTGATGTGATGTGATGTACAGTCCTATGTAAATATATGCTATAAAAAGACATGCATAGCAGTCTTTCAAAAATGTGGAGCAAATTGTGATGCGATACCAGGAAAATTATTCCCTGGAATACTATTAAAAACAAAAGAAATCTTCAGATTATAACAAGAAATTATATTGACCTACATGTGATGTATAAGTTTTTTTCTCAACAGGCAAAATTTGGTTAGACCTTATTAGTTAGACCATTTCAAATTCAAGTTTTCTTTAAGAAACATTGACAAATACTGATATGATTATTGATGTAAGCATCATTTCGGACTTTCTGTGTTTAGGACGACTTGCTGAAGCAAGCGATCGAGGTTCACGGTACTCTGGACTGGAAGCAGATAGCGAGTTTCTTCTCGAACCGATCGGAACTCCAGTGTTTTCATCGGTGGCAGAAAGTTCTTAACCCTGACCTGGTAAAAGGTCCTTGGACTACAGAGGTATGTAAGGTCAAGGGTTAATTAAGGTCAAAGGTTAAGTCGTGTCTAATGGAGGAAATGATGTGCAGATGTTAATGATCTGCTTGATAATTTCACTGCATAGTGCTATAATACATACATGTACATGTAGTCTTTAAAAAAAATGTATGGAATTAATATTTGTTTGTTTAGGGGTAAAATAATCTCTTCTAATGAAGGAGGATCTGTTAACAAGGCGGTTAGTATTAGAGTTAGACAACCAATGTTGACCAGTATGTTACCATTACTACATTCATCTTCTATTAAACAATACTGGTATCCCTTTTCAATGATATAGGAGGATCTCTTAATAAGGCAGTTAGTATTATATTTAGGCAACAATCGTCTACCGGTCTGTTACCATTGCTATATTCATCTTCTCTCTATTAACAAGACTGGTATTCCTTTTCAATGATATAGGAGGATCTGTTAATAAGGCAGTTAGAGCTAGACAACAAACGTTGACCAGTCTGTTTAGTGTTACCATTGCTATATTCATCTTCTCTCTAACAAGACTGGTATCCCTTTTCAATGATATAGGAGGATCTGTTGATAAGGCAGTTAGTATAGGAGTTAAGCAACAAACGTTGACCAGTCTGTTTAGTGTTACCATTGCTATATTCATCTTCTCTCTAACAAGACTGGTATCCCTTTTTAATGATATAGGAGGATCTGTTGATAAGGCAGTTAGAGCTAGACAACAAACGTTGACCAGTCTGTTTAGTGTTACCATTGCTATATTCATCTTCTCTCTAACAAGACTGGTATCCCTTTTCAATGATATAGGAGGATCTGTTGATAAGGCAGTTAGAGCTAGACAACAAACGTTGACCAGTCTGTTTAGTGTTACCATTGCTATATTCATCTTCTCTCTAGCAAGACTGGTATCCCTTTTCAATGATATAGGAGGATCTGTTGATAAGGCAGTTAGTATTAGAGTTAAGCAACAAACGTTGACCAGTCTGTTTAGTGTTACCATTGCTATATTCATCTTCTCTCTAACAAGACTGGTATCCCTTTTCAATGATATAGGAGGATCTGTTGATAAGGCGGTTAGTATTACAGTTAGGCAACAAACGTTGACCAATCTGTTACCATTACTATATTCATCTATTAAACAAAACTGGTATCCCTTTTCAATGATATAGGAGGATCTGTTCATAAGGCAGTTAGTAGTAGAGTTAGACAACAAACGTTTACCAGTCTGTTACCATAACCACATGCATTTTCATCTTCTCCCTAAACAAGACTGGTATCCCTTTCCAATGATATACATGTAGGAGGATCTGTTAATAAGGCGGTTAGTATTACAGTTAGGCAACAAACGTTGACCAATCTGTTACCATTACTATATTCATCTATTAAACAAAACTGGTATCCCTTTTCAATGATATAGGAGGATCTGTTCATAAGGCAGTTAGTAGTAGAGTTAGACAACATACGTTTACCAGTCTGTTACCATAACCACATGCATTTTCATCTTCTCCCTAAACAAGACTGGTATCCCTTTCCAATGATATACATGTAGGAGGATCTGTTAATAAGGCGGTTAGTATTAGACTTAGACAACAAACGTTGACCAGTCTGTTACCATTACTATATTCTTCTATTAAACAAGACTGGTATCCCTTTTCAATGATATAGGAGGATCTGTTCATAAGGCAGTTAGTAGTAGAGTTAGACAACATACGTTTACCAGTCTGTTACCATAACCACATGCATTTTCATCTTCTCCCTAAACAAGACTGGTATCCCTTTCCAATGATATACATGTAGGAGGATCTGTTAATAAGGCGGTTAGTATTAGACTTAGACAACAAACGTTGACCAGTCTGTTACCATTACTATATTCTTCTATTAAACAAGACTGGTATCCCTTTTCAATGATATAGGAGGATCTGTTAATAAGGCGGTTAGTATTAGAGTTAGGCAACAAACAGTGGTCTGTTATCAGTCAACATATACCAGGTAGAATAGGCAAGCAATGTAGAGAGAGGTAAGGGGTTGCCAAGTTTTAGAGAGTTGTTTTCTCAGTTTTCTTGTTCCGGTTGTTATTGTTGATTTAAGTGTTTGGCCGTTATTCAGTTTTACAAGTGTCTCCTCTGGCTTCCGGCCAGCATTTTCGTTCAGACATTCAATCAATTTCTTTTTCTTTTTAGGTGTTTACTTTGATATTATGGTTTGAATTTAAACACTGCTTCTTTTTCAGCATTTCTCTTAGTCATGATGTTGAATTACCATTATAGAAACAGACACATTTCCAATCAGAAGTTAGCAATTGTTTATTTTAGAAAATATCCAAGATTTCAACTGGAGTGCCTTTCTAGTTCAAGTTTCAGTATTAACAATAATTCATCTTGAATTATATTTACAAATCTGAGCTCTCCACATGTACGTGTTTGTGCCTCTCAGACTTGAACGATGCAAACTTTGCAAAAGTTTAAAAGATGCAACAGTTTTCTGGTTATAATAAAACTGCCAAACCCTGTACTGCAGATCCAGTCAGATTAGACATACATGTAGCTGAGAACCATTTCAGGGGCCAAATTGTTTATGCAGAATAGTCGGCCTCTCAAAACTGATGGCCCGAATTCACAAAGGTGCTTTTGAAAACCCACGGTTGAATCTGTGGTTTATGCAGATTTCCTGTATAAATTACATGTACGCTTAATTTAGCGCGTATTGGGCGCGTGTATAAAAAATGTCCAATGCTGATGTGCGCTTTCGTCACAGTGCGCCAAATTGATGCCAGTTACCACGGTTAGATACGCTATTTTATTCATAGGTCTACTGTTTGAAGAGTGGACTCTTGAATAAAAACAGTGGACTCATTATGAAATAGCGTTGATAACCACAGAAACAGGCGTCAATTTGACGCACTGTTACAAAAGCGTGTGTCAGCATTGGACATTTTTTTAATATACGCAGCAAAATAAGCGTAATTTATAAATTAATAAATACAGCTGGTCAAATCGATCTCGAGTTGGTATTACATACACGTAAAAGGATGTAAATGAAAGGGAGCGTTGTGAATGGCCAAAGAGGGTGCTGCGACTACCAGAACCTTACACATATTTGAAATCGATTGCAATGTTAATTGATTTGGAGCCCTGCAATTGTCATACATAAACATCCATTAGTTGTATTAGGCCTGCAATCACTTTACATACAGTATTCAAATTAAATTTGTATTGGGGTGGAATTTCCTTTTCATTGTCTCTTTCCCACAAGCATTTTCATAGAGGAGGTACAAAAAATAAAATTTGTCCATCAAAACTGTAATAAGTCATTGTTTTTTATTTTATATTGCGCAGTTCTATAATTTGTGCTTCATCATGACTTCTGGGAAGCCTCGTTCTTGATTGTAATTTCATGTTTTAATTTCATGAATTGAAATAACCTTTAGTTTGATTTTATTATGCATGCGTTTATCATTGTTTTGCTATGCAAATTGTTTGTTTCCAACTAACGTAGGAGGATGAGCGAGTAGTTGATTTGGTTCGCGAGCATGGCCCAAAGCGTTGGTCTCTCATCAGCAAATTCCTTGTAGGACGAACTGGAAAGCAATGCAGAGAGAGGTAATGACCCAATTTTTTTCCGGGGGCTACTTTTACAATACAAGCACTGCTTTTTAGTGGATTTCTCCATTTTCACAGAATTTTATTTTATAATGCAGGGCTCCACACTAACTTTTTTTCTTGGTGGCCCGACCGGTCCACCAAAATTATAAATTTCATATTCTTGGTGGTTTGAAAAGCATATTTGGTGGCGCTAAAACAATGAAAAACATTACAATTTATCAAAACTTTGGTAGCCCAACTGGGCCACCAATTGGAGGGCTTTTACAGAATTTTGGTGGCCCGACTTGCATTTTTGGTTGCCCCGGGCCACTGCTAATGTCGAGCCCTGTATAATGGTTATGATATTTGCTTATATATAATCTGTTTTGTTTTACTTCTTATAGATATACTGTACATGCCTGAATTTATTTTATCTGTATAAGTTCATTGTAACTATTTTGATCACATTACTTTGTTCTTCTGTTGAAAACGAAAAATAATAATTGAAAATTGAACTTTTTGCCTGTTGCCTCAGTCCAATTTCCCCTACGGCGACCGTACGGTTAGTTGAAAACAGCCTATTCAAACCCCCTACATGTATATGAAGCTATTACAACAATTGTGTAAATGGTGGTTTGAACAGCCTATTCACCTACCACCTACATGTATGCATGTACAAAAAATGGCTGTTTTCAACTCGCCTTACGGCTGCAGTAGAACAAATGTGACTGAGGTATTGATCTGCAACATTATACTGCGATGATTGGAGATTTTCAGGGTTCCTTTATTTTTTTAGATTCCTGGGAGCCCTCCGTACGCAAAGGTTTGCTATCATTCGCTAAATACCAATGACCAATCAAGATTATTGGTGCATGCACACTCCATTTAAAACACTGACGGTTAGCCAATCAGTGAAGTTCTTTCATATTTGCAATTCATCATAAACCTTTGTGTTACGGAGCCCTGATCTCTCTTGATCATTTTGGGGCTAAATCGCCCCCCAGCTCCCCTGGGTACATGTAACTTCTTCCCTGCATGGGATGGAAGAAAGGCAACATCTAGTCTGATTTTCACTTGACAAATTTTTGCTCTCAGCAAATCATTTAAAAATAATATATTAATATAGGTATGTTTACCCAGGGAAGCCACTTCAGTTCTGAAAAAATGTTCTCCTAGCGGGCCCTGCTATTAGTATTACCCCAGCTTTAGCTGGGCTGCCTAGGCGCTCAAAAGGAATTTCTTCCTGCCGGGTACCCATTCACCTCACCTGGGTTGAATGCAGCACAGTGTGGTTAAATTTCTTGCTGAAGGAAATTACGCCATGGCTGGGATTCGAACCCACGGCCCTCTGTTTCTAAGTCAGAAGACTAATCCACCGAGCCACAACGCTCCATGATGCAATGAATGATTGCAGTAGCTTTTAACACATAGTGAAAATCACTGATCATTTGTTTCATGATGAATTGAAATGTTCCTTGGGCTGGAGTATGTAAAATGTTGCTTAGCTTTGTCTCATAGGCCTCAGAAGCCCCCCCCCTCCACATTGTGTTTGTTATTTCATTTAAAGTTTTATTGCTGTTTTTTGTTTTTTTTATCAAAGTTTGTCGTCATTTTTGGAGTAAATTGATGTTCAGAGCTTATTTTATTTGTTCATTTATGAAGATTTTATTGCTTTTCCTGTTTTGCACAGATAAAGGAAAAAATTCCCGTGTGGTCATTTATCATCCATAGTATTATTAGATCTACATGTGTTAGCTTTCATGATATATTTTAGACCATAAATCACGGTAAAAACATTCATTTTCAGGTTAGATGCAACCCTGTTAGCAAGTACTTATACAGGAATTCTGGATATTTAAAAAGTTATTTAACCAAAAAAAAAAATGGGCTGTATTCCAATACTAATATTAGAGGGGCTTAGACTTGCCTTTCTTTAAGCCCCTCTGACTGAAGTACACTAATACAAAATAGTAAATAGCAAATTTATGAAATTTTCAGTTTCAGCCGATATTGGATAAGTACCGTTTGTTTGATGGGATGTAATGTATGTAAAAAAATCATTCTCACTCTCTTTTTTTAAAAATCTACATGACAATTCAAGGTTACCTTCTTATGTTCCATTACTACAGGGCCACCTTTCATAAAGACTTATTATAATAACAAATGCACCATTTCTATTACAGATTTACCATCAGCCAATGAGATCGAACGATTTCTGAAGCTTTTAACTGCAATTGCAAGTTCATTATCTTTACAAGTTTTATGAACGGTCCCCTGGTGGGTGTTTCATAAGGCTGTTCGTTAAGTTCTGAACGACTTTACGCACGACTGGAACATGATCTTGGGTCGTAACTCAATTACATAGGGATATCACATAACATAGCACAAGAAAGGATCACCGGTCATTCGTATCTTACGAACAGCTTTATGAAACACCCCCCTGGTATCTAATCCTCGACAACTTCTCTCTTAGCCCCACTCAAATCACAATTGCCCTTTTCTCTCCCCCCACCCCTCATCTCTTTCTCTCTCGTTGGATATTATGTCATAAATCTCTATTTTTAAATACCATAACGATCCATTTTTCTAGATGGCACAATCATTTGAATCCTGACATCAAGAAATCGGCGTGGACGAAGGAAGAGGATTGCATAATCTACGAAGCTCATAAAAAGCTTGGAAACCGCTGGGCAGAGATTGCCAAGCTACTACCCGGAAGGTGAGAAAACATGAAAAGTAAAAAATAAAAATAAGCATTGAACTGTGACAAACTGAAGCTTTTCACAGTACCACTTACCTTTAAAAGTCACTTGAATGATCAAAACGCCAGAATGAAACAGTATTTAAAGGTCAAGTCCACCCCAGATAAATGTTGATTTGAATAAATAGAGAAAAATCAAACAATCATTATGCTGAAAATTTCATCAAAATCGGATGTAAAATTAGAAAGTTATGACATTTTTAAGTTTCGCTTATTTTTCACAAAACAGTGATATGCAAAGCTCAGTGACATGCAAATCGGACAGTCGATGATGTCCGTCACTCACTATTTCTTTTGTGTTTTATTTTTCGAATTATACAATATTTCATTTTTGAGAGATTTGACAATAAGGACCAACTTGATATAATCATATAGCATTAAACAATGCTAATTCCCCGTGTTCAGGGAGGAATTCATCTTTGTTTTACACAACAGGGAGAAAATTGGAATATTTCATATTTCATATAATAAAACACAAAAGAAATAGTGAGTAGTGACGTTTATGGCAATAGTTAATGTCTGTAAATTGATACATTCAGTGGTGCAAAATTGTAATGTGTGTAACTCCTGCATCTTATGTAATTTATAGGTAAATTTGTATATTTTGTAATATTTGTACAGGTAAATTTTGCATATATCAGTCTTCAATGTAAGTCATATAATAGCCCAAATTTGTTTTATCTTTATCTAGAGACAGAATCTTGGGTGTTAATTTCATTGGATATTTTCTTATTTTAGTTAATTACGGCAAATGTCATGAAATGTTTTAATAATTCTTGTATCAATTTCTTTCCAGGACGGACAATGCAATCAAGAACCACTGGAATTCTACAATGAAGAGAAAAGTTGAGACTTGTAACCCGTACACACCTAGTAAATCATCCAACACTCCCCATTACACCAACACTAATGAAAATCAGGTAATTCAAATTTGAAAGATGTTGTATGTTATGCATTATGGTGACCCCTCTTGAGATACATGTAATTTTCCCCCCCTTTTTCCCCTTCCACAGGGTTCTTTATTTTCAAAAAGCATAATTACACTGTATAACATTTACATATTTTTCAGACAAACAGTAGATAAACATGGTATATAAATTATTACTAATGCATAGACATATAGTCAAACTAACTTATGCAAATACCAACTTGACTGAAACATAAAATGTTAAACAATGGTAATTCCACATGTTCAGGGCGAAATAAAACTTCGTTTCACAGGACGATGAGGAGAAAATTAGAATATTTCATACAAGAAAATACAAAGGAAATAGTGAGTGAGTGATGTCATCAGTTCCCTCATTTGCATACTGACCAGAATGTGAATATAACTATTTTGTGAAATAATGCGAAACTTAAAAATGTCATAACTTTCTTATTTTATATCCGATTTTGATAAAATTTTAGTGTTATGCTTGTTAGATTTTTATCTTTTTGTTAGGTTGGACTTGTCTTTTCATAAATTTGCCATGTTTGATGTTAATGTTATAGAAGGTAATATTCAAGCATTATGGCTCACAAGTTTTAATCCTACTTTTTATTTGTGGGTTTTCTTTTTTTACAGAAGCCGAGTAGCAGTCGTTCTAAGATCTACACACCAGACAGTGACTTCATGAATGCAAATTCTATTAGAGGTATGCACTTCTTGTCCTATTTTTTGTTTCTAATTCATTCAAAATTGCCCCCCCCCCATCTCGTTTCTCTATTTGTGTGTTCCTGGATGCATTAAGGCAAGATGCACCTGTATTAACGTCTCTCCTTTGTGTTTAAACCTGATTGTTTTTCTTGACCACAGTGTTCCCAACGTCATGCTTTATAACAGTGGATGGTATTCTGATTTCTAATTTAAACCTAGGTTTAACCCTAATCGAAAGTAGAATTTTAAACCTCACTTCTGTGGAATTCTAGCTTTATAATACTTCTTCCATATTCATGGAAATGTTAAATAGTGTAACCATATAAACTGCTCAAACTTCATATATTTTTAATTTTCATATTCACCCCAACCTTTCACGACTCAATTAACTTTTGTGCAACTTTTTGTCGCAGGATGAAAATAAAAAAACTGGCACTCAATAAAAGTGTGCTCAGAGTTAACGCAGGTTCAACGGTCTAGTTGCAGCAAACAAGTATTTCATTAGGAAGTCTTTACATCAAGGTTAATTGTCAAAAATATTGATCTAGATCTGGTACATTAATGTAAACTTCTCTTTGTAAAATTATGAAATTGTAGCTCAAAATCGATAATCATGATGATCACTAACATGGAAAAGCACATGTGGAACATTAATATTGCTTCGAAAAATACCCGACATTTGATGGAATTCCAATGTGCTTACAGACCTCATTGAAACACTAGTTTTCCTGAGATCCCATTTTTTCATTTCTACCGATTAATTCGACACCTTCATTGTGCTTGGGATTTATCGTTCATTAAATATTCCCTATATTTTTCAGTTCTCACTGATAATGCGTGAATAATTTTTTATGAAAAAGATAATTTTATTAAGGCCTGAATGGTCATTAAATTGTCAACCAAATTTATTCCATATACAAGTTTGTACAAAGGGCTGCATTATTACCAAATTCAATAAGCATCTTCAGAGAAAGGATTTCAACTACAGGTACGTTGTGTACAGACCTGTGTAAGTAATGGGTATGCAAAAAAAAAAAAAGTGGAGCAAATTGTGATGAGATACCAGGAAATTAATTCCTGAACAAAGACGAACTTGAGACGATAACATGGATGGCTGTATTTTATTTTGATCAGATGCCCTGCGGATGCGAGGTCAAGGTCAACGAGTGGTGCGTACCCTCTATCCTATGGGTCATGAGAGCATGAGTCAAGATGGAGGTGAAAGTTCAAAGGTTACTCCAGATTTTAATAGTCCTCAGAAATGGATGAACAACAGTGGGGAAATATCACCCTTCAGGTAAATATTAAAAAAAAAATTAGTGTTATGGTTTAATCTAAAAACTTCAGAAACGTTTGGCAGAACTTTGGCCATGGATACCGGTATATTGAATGGTAGATTTTTAGAAATATATTTTGTTGTATTTAAGAAGAATTTCAATGTTGAATATGCTTATATTTCTTTTTTTTTTCTGTGTTATATATTTTTTTTTGTTGGGGGGGGACGAGTAAGCATTTCAATGACAAAGTCACCTTCAGCCCCTTAGGCATTGGCTAGCTTTGGGAATAGCGATTTAAGAAAATTCTCAAACCACGATGAAACTTCGATTTGAGTACATGTATTAGAACTAAGACCTGAGAACGACCACTATCAAAAGTGAAAAAGTACAACACAAACCATTATTTTATAATTTTAATGCCTCGACTCATTAATAGAACATGTATTGCGTATGCGATGAAATTAAGGTGTTATTGGTCACTGTGTTTCCCTTTTACAAAGCATTCAAAGATTTTTAGACATGATTTTTTTACTGGGCTTCATATTGTAACATATCACAGACACATGCGAAATATGGGACCTTTCAACTCAGATTCTATTTTAAGTCAAATCAACCTTTTTTTAATCATTCAATTGACCTTTCAATTCAATTGTGTTTGGGTTTGTAAGAAAGTACTGACGACGTGCCCGCCGATCATTGCAATCAAGCTATACTGTTGGGGCGACACATTCCGGTGTTCTATTTGTTAGCTATTATCTATAATCATTCTTATGTTTTATTCTTGGTTTCCCTTTTTTCAAGCCTTTGAGGCTTTTAGGGATACCTTTTTCTTTCATTATTTTTTTTTTAATCTCAATGTTTCATGATTATATTTGTATATTTATGTTCAAAATAATGTATGATATTTGTATGTTTTTACTTGTATATAATATTGAAAGAAATAAATGAGAGTATTTCCGCTCTCCCACAATCACAATTTCAGTTTATTGACCATTAAAAAGACATCAAAATATGTACAAAAATAACATGATACAAACAAACTAATTCAAAATATAACAGGTTACAAGTTACTTAATGGCCTATGCCTTTAATTGTATTCCCCCACCCCTTCAGGGCTTTTTAGGAAGCATTTAGGAAACTTACTCAACCGCCCCTTCCCCCTTCGCAATGTTTTCTCGTTAACGTCCATTCCTCTGTAATTCATACTAGGGGCTTTGGATGCATTTAAAGGAGAATGAAACCTTTGGAACAAGATAGCTTGTGTGAAAACAGGGAAATCAAAGACACAGATCAACGAAAGTTTGAGAAAAATCGGACAAATAATGAGAAAGTTATGAGCATTTGAATATTGCGATCACGTATGCTATGGAGATCCTCAAATTGACAATGCAACAAAGATGTGTGATGTCACTTGTGAACAACTCTCCCTATTACTTTAGTATATATTTCACTTAAATTGCCTTGTTTATCACATCTATCAGTAGACCATGTGTTCTTTCTAGAGGAGGGCATGTAATACAGATTTTTGAAGGATACATCATGGATAAAGAGTTTGTATCACAATAAGAAAAAACAAAAAGAGACAATTTAAGGGTGTTTTGTAGTCCATCAAAGGGAAAGTTGTTCACATGTGACATCACACATCCTTGTCGCATTGCCAATGGGAGGATCTCCATAGCATTAGTGATTGCAATATTCAAATGCTCAAAACATTCTCATTATTTGTCCGATTTTTCTCAAACTTTCTTAGTTCTTATTCTTTGACTTTTCTGTTTCGACACACGACTAGCTTGTTCGAAAGGTTTTATTCCCCTTTAACTCGTTGGAGACTAAATGATTTTGCAATAACAATTGTTTCTCTAAGATTCCAGCCCTCATATGTGCAGGCTCATTCTCCTAATGGTTAACAAACATAGGGGGTGTTGCAAGAAAATATTTGCGATCTATTGCAAATATTCTGTTGCAATTTTAAAATTGACAGATCAACGTTAGCTGTAGCAAATCAGATTAAACTCCTTGTTTCATGGAGCAGATTAGCAATCAATCACTAATTTACAATTAATTGTGAGACATATGATTGATTTAGGGACCAAAAATAGACTTGCAATCGATCGCCAGTTTCTTGCAACACCCCATAAGTCGTCATATGTAATATTCCTTTTCCTTTGAAGGAGTAATATTCCATCTTTTTCTTCCCTTGATAGAGATTTTCGGGAGTTGATTGAGGCCAGTGCCCATCCGTTCGATGTGGATGACAAGGATAATAGCATCACGACCTTTGACCTGTCACTGGGTATCAATTCAAGTACTCCCATAAAGTTCACCCATATGAACTCCAAAGGCTGTGTCGGTATGTCACATTTCAAGGTTCTTACTTCAGTATAGGGGACAGAGCTAGAGAGCGATTTCATATACAGTACAAAAATGCCCCAGTACACTGTACTATCCATTGCGATCCGATTTACAAAATTGAAATAGCATTAGATATGAACTTTTCAGCTTATAAAGTCTTAACAATAGTTGTATTAGAATAGTTGTATTCAATTCTGGTATGTCTAGCCTCCCCTTAGGAATAAAATGAAATCCAATAACAAATTGTAATGACGTCATCATCTGCTGCAATTTGAAACTAATTAGGACTTCACTGTTGTGGCAAAGTAAAATGTGAATTTTAGTATTCCTAGCATTACGCGGACTTCAAATGAAATAATTTTACATCTTGGGACTTTCAAAGTTCAACGAAAATGCAATTTGATTTTTAAAAATCCTAACCGTTTTTAGTTCTTGTTTCAGCATAATTAAGTATTTTATTATGTGAAAAATGAAATATTCTAATTTTCTCCTCATTGTCCTGTGAAACAAAAGTTTTATTTCTCCCTGAACATGTGGAATTACCATGGTTCAATATTTTATTGTTCAGTCAAGTCAGTCCTTTTTGTCAAATATTGACAATTTAAACAATAAAAGCAAAAGAAATAGTGAGTGAGGGACATCATTGATTCTCTTGTTTGCATGTGACTAACTTGTGCGCATAACTGTTTTGTGAAAAATAAGTGAAACTTTAAAATGTCATGACATTCTTATTTTACATCCAATTTTGATGAAAATTTCAGCATTATGTATGTCTGATTTTTCTCTATTGATTCAAAGCGACAGTTTTCTGGGATGACTTTACCTTCAAATGTCATATGGATATTGTTACTTCACATTATGTCTTTTCTGATAATGTCAAAATTCTGGTAGTCCAGGGGTCTGTTTCATGAAACTTGTTACAATAACAGTTAAAATCTACTGAAATCCTTCTTTCTGATTGGCTGATAGTAGTGTTCATTTGTTACTATAACAAGACTTTATGAAATCGGACCCAGATTTCTTTGGTTACTTGTATTTTGCACTGGACTGCAAACGTTAGAATGGTAAAGTAGTTACAACTGTTGTCTTTCAAGTAGAGGGACGTGGGTTCAAGTCCGAGCCATGGAGTGGTTTCATTCAGCAAGAAATTTAGGCACATTGTGGTGCACTCAACCCAGGTGAGGTGAATGGGTACCTGGCAGGATTAATTCCTTGAATGAATCAAGTGCCTTTAACAGCTGGAGCTTTAGCCTGGGTAATTTATAGCTCGCCATTGAATAGGCGATCTAGAAAAACGCCTCATAAATGCTGTATTTTACGATTGTTATTATTATGAATTCATCTTTTGTTTTTATCCTCTTTTTCCTATCAGACTATCGTTTTGACGGCCAGGCCCTTCTAGATCTGTCCAGGGAGACATCAGGTGGTCTTATTCCGATCACGTCACCTGTCACTTCTAAGTTTAGCACCCCTCCAACTATCCTGAGGAAAGCCAAACAGCGCAAGGTTAGTGTAGTATCTGAACCAACCATTCTCGGGAAAGTTAAGCAAACTGAGAAGTCAAAATTAGTTGAGGTATGCACAGGGAGATTTCAACTATGGTGTTGAAATCTGGTGTTGGTTTTGTGACAACACCAACACCAGCTTCAACACCGTAAGCGCAAGGTTAGTGAAATTTGTAAAGCCATGTACTATCTGAACCAACCATTCTCGGGAAAGTTAAGCAAACTGAGAAGTCAAAATTAGTTGAGGTATGCACAGGGAGATTTCAACTATGGTGTTGAAATCTGGTGTTGGTGTTGTGACAAATATGTACTATCTGAACCAACCATTCTCAGGAAAGCTTAACAAAGTGAGAAGTCAAAATTAGTTGAGGTATACACGGAGTGATCTCAAGTAAGGTGTTGAAATCTGGCGTTGGTGTTATGACAACACCAGCTACAACACTGTACTTGAAATGTTGCTTGTGTTGGGATTGACCTCAGAAAATATGGCTTATTTCTGGCAGTGTGTGTCGAGCACTGGTGTAGAATGTCGTCTGCAGAATTGAGCATCACAGCTGGTGTTGATGATCTACATGTATGTGCAATTTCACGTACACCAACCCCAAGAGTAGGGACAGTGATTTTCCGCGATCGCGGAAAACGGACGGAATTCACGAAAATGGCCTTTTGAGACGGAAAGTGGCATTTCAAACGGAAAATCACGGAAAACATATTTTTCCTCAAAATACACAGGACAGCAACATAAATTACTCCAAA
The DNA here is from genome assembly GCF_018143015.1 of Lytechinus variegatus. Taxonomy (NCBI): domain Eukaryota; kingdom Metazoa; phylum Echinodermata; class Echinoidea; order Temnopleuroida; family Toxopneustidae; genus Lytechinus; species Lytechinus variegatus. The sequence continues at coordinate 20,052,919 of NC_054745.1, read as the reverse complement.
ATCTCAACAAAATATGAATATTAAATTGCTACAAAACCTCACAAAACACGATCTCACTTCACCACAATCACAACAAAATCAACACATCGTGACTGCTCTTCACTCCTTCACACCCGATGGTACTCCTCGCCTTGGTCCTTCCCGGCTGCTTTGGCAGGGTACGGTCGATCGGCCGTATCGAAATCATTCACATGCAGGTCCTGTTTTGCTGCCCTCTACATTTGAAAATGTACAGCACGATCTTGAAATCCAAAATGGCGGTTAGAATAAAATCGTTGACAGCTCGAAATGGTGTCCATAACGCCCCAAAAGTATCTATAAAAGTTCATTCAACAGTGAAATAATGCTAGAAATGTGAAAGGTGAGGATGTATTCATGTTAATTATATGTGTCAAAATATTTTTTGTGCCCACATAGATCCGATTAGAGCGGATTCTACTGCGTTGTTGGTACACTGACAGATCCAAATTTTGACCAGCGCGAGCGTTAACTTGTGTCTTTGCTACTGGATGGGTAAACGGAATTGTCACTTTTCCGTGTGTACAAAGTCTATGGGGAAACAGAATTTCCGTTTTCTGACATGCCGAAACGGAAAAGGCAATTTTTTTAAACGGAAAATCACTGTCCCTACAAGAGATTGGAAAAAAATCGTGATTTCAAGTTAGGTGTTAGTAATGATGATTTGAAGCACTCAAAAAGGCGGCGAACAGGCTGAACTAGCCCCATAAAATCATATTTCTACAGACAAGATGAGTGCTAATCACTAGGGCCTTATACAATTTAATGAACAATATTTATTCTTTCGGATTGTTCAAGTAATTTTAGCATTTGCATTCTGTTAAGATGAGATTTTACTGTAAATTCTTCCCGATTTCACTTTCGTTGTAGAAAAGTTCTTGCGTAAAGTTGAGATTATCAGCAGACTATTCCTGCTCTCAACACCAACTGAACTGGAAATCAGCCGCTGAGTTTGGTGTACTGTCTAATCCGATCATTCATATCCCGATCACTTGAACTCTTCCTTCTATGTTTAGAATAAGATTCTATGGCCCGAATTCACAAAGGTGGTTATTAAAACCCACAGTTGAGTCCTTGGTTTATGCAGATTTCCTGCATAAATCACGCTTATTTTACCGCGTATGTTGAAAAATGTCCAATGCTGATGCGTGCTTTTGTCACAGGGCCCCAAATTTTATTTTTATTCATGAGTCCACTGTTTTGAATAATGAGTCCACTCTTCAGTGGATGAATGTATGAAATAGCGTACCTAACCATGGTAAGAGGCGTCAGTTTGGCGCACTGTGACAAAAGCGCGCATCAGCATTGGAATTTTTTATACATGCGCCCGATACACGCTAAATTGAGCGTAATTTACACAGGAAATCTGCATAAACCATGGACTCAACCGTGGGGTTTTCTTTTCAAAACCACCTTTGTGAATTCGGGCCTATGAGTTTTTACAATCTTTAATACCAATTTATGCCAACCATTACAGTGCCATTGAGTTATAAATTAAAATTTGTTAATTAATGCATATTCTTTCTCCGTATCTTTTCTCCTCTATTTTTGTCCCACAGCGAGTGAGAACAAGCTCCTCTTCCTTTGATGTCTCCATGGATTCATCGTTAAGCTCCACCCTGAACACGCCCAATACCTCTCGGTATATAATAGGGGAGAATAAGACCCCCCAGGGTACCCCCATCAAGACCCTACCCTTCTCCCCCTCCCAGGTAAGATAACACCTCTCATTAGCAATTAAATATTCGATAAAAATATAAAATAGGTAATGTATATAAAGGGAAGCTTATAAAGTTAAATGATGAACTCTGAAGAAAGTTATTTGCAGTTCAAAATCACAGGGTATTTGATAATCAGCTACAGTTTACAATTCGAAGTACATTAAGATACCATTGAAGATTCAGATAAAACAGGAGATGATGAATAAAACTAATTATGTTAATTAAGTTAAACTAATATTGGATGGACGTCTAAGACATGAAGCCAGTCAGCCTTTATGGATGAGTGTGGGTCTAGTCTTCTCTCTCTAATAACCAAGAAGTCTTATTTATATCATTAGTTTTGGGGGTGTAACACAATTTAAGGTGGAAGTGATTTGAACTTGATATGATTGGTCTGCAGGTAACTGTCTATCAAACTTTTTTGGTATAAGGTGTGTGGTGATGCTCTGTGCAAGTGATTGGGGCTGGAAGTGTGGGTCATACTTCTTTCTTGAAGTTAGCTGACATCACTGAGGGTTGGTCATTTATGGTCAGGGTTTAGGAGTTAAATGGTACTGGAGGTTTTGGGATTCTTAGATGACAGTGGGGGAGTTTGTTAACAAGTGAAGGCAAGTGACTGTAAGGGTAACAGGAAATTAAACTACAAGCTACATAACAATATCAAGAAATATATGTAAATGACCCTGACCCTGTTGCAAATTAGTAGATATATTCTATCTAGTACGATATTTGTTGGGAAAATTTTTCCCCTGGAAATAAGATTGTTTTTAACTTGCAAGAATGATGGTTTTCGGTTTGTTTTTCCATAATTCCAAAGAAAGATAGGATTTAGGCTTGAATATAGGATGGGAAGGAAGAAAGAAAGAAAGGGTGGGGGAGGGGAGGGAGGAAGGAAGGAAGGAAAGAAAGAAAAGGATTTTATTTTCACAATTAAGGTTTGCAGCTCTGGCCTTGGGCAGTCGAAGTAGTAGTAGTAGTAGTAGTAGTATTAGTAGCAGTAGTAGTAGTAGTAGTAGTATTAGTAGCAGTAGTAGTAGTAGTAGTAGTAGTAGTATTAGTAGCAGTAGTAGTAGTAGTAGTAGTAGTATTAGTAGCAGTAGTAGTAGTAGTAGTAGTAGTAGTAGTATTAGTAGCAGTAGTAGTAGTAGTAGTAGTACAGTCATCATCGTCATTATTTTTGTGAGGAGTAGAATGAGTATTATGATGATTACTATTATCTTTTTCATCTTTCGGTCTCGTATTTTACAGTCATAGTTTTTACTCAAATCACTTTATTTCTCTTAGTTCCTGAATGTGAGCACCCCGGCAACATGCTCCTCCTCTTTACTCCTGACCTCCACTCCTATTGGTGGAAATCATTCTCAAGCCACACCCACAATGCTCTCAACACCAGTTGGGTAAGATATACTTCTTGGCCCTTTATTCTTTAAGGTCAAGTCCACCCCAGAAAAATAATTTGAATAGAGAAAAATTCAACGAGCAAAACGCTAAAGATTTCATCAAAATCAGATGTAAAATAAGAAAGTTATGACATTTTAAAGTTTCGCATATTTTTCACAAAACAGTTATATGCAAATGAGACAGTTGATGATGTCCATCACTCACTATTGCTTTTGTTTTTTATTGTTTGAATTATAAAATATTTCATTTTTACAGATTTGACAATAAGGACCAACTTGACTGAACCATAAGTATTAAAACAATGCTAATTCCACATGTTCAGGGAGGAATTAATCTTTGTTTCACTTGACAATGAGGAGAAAATTAGAATATTTTTTATTTCATATAATGAAATAAAAAAGAAATAGTGAGTGGATGACGTCATCAGTCTCATTTGCATACCAACCAGGATGTACATATAACTGTTTTGTGAAAATAAGCAATACTTTAAAAACTTTCTTATTTTACATCCGATTTTGATGAAATTTTCAGTGTTATGCTTGGTGGATTTTTCTCTTTTCATTCAAATCAACTAATGGTTGGGGTGGATTTTGTCCTTCAATTCGGGTTTAAATTTAACTCTGGTTTAAAGTTGTGGTTTAACTATGGAGAGCCAATTGGGGCACAAATCCCTGACAGTACATATCCAATTTATTCACTCATATGATGCCCAAATTGTCTGGGAATGATAACTGAAGTATTTTTCTTCATTATGAAGCAAAAGGAAACAAATAGATAACATAAGAAATATACAATATAAACAGATTTTTGTTTTTATTTTTGGCTCCCCATAATTTTAGCACAGAGTTAGACCATGGTCTAAATTAACCCTAAATCTCCCGGGGTATTTTGATTCTTGTCATTCCCGGGGGGGGGGCATTATGGCCCCCCTTAAGATCTTGGCCACCGATTGCGCGAGCGACGCAAAAATTTGCACGCTGGTAGTGTGCGATGTAATCTACAAGGCTGTATGGTAAAATTTTCCAAAATAATGAGATTTTATTTTATATGAATTAATTATGCTAATTTATGCATAAATCATACTTTTTGCTCTAATTCACTAAATAAAGCTCCTAGAATGCTAATTTTGGGTAAAAATTTTCTTTGTAGCATTCAATCGTAATTCAAAAAAACTTTGGTTTGGAAATAAATTTCTTATGTATTTTATTGTTTTATGAATTTCTTATGTATTTCTTTGTTTTTTTACTTTTTGTTTTTTATTGTTTTTTCAATGGAAATTGTTCCAGAAATAATTCTGATCATAAACAAGGCAAAATTAATTAAGTTTAATCAGTAAAAGTAGAATTTTATTCATATCTTTTGGTAAATAAAATGAGAGGAAATAAATCAGTCTCTGTTAGTTTCATCATCATCATTACTATCACCTTATGCACTAACATAATCATTATCCACCATCATCATTATCTTCATGATAGCCACTATAACCTTATCAAGTTATCATCAATAATTTTTTTAAGAAATGCCCAATCAGAATCCTCGTTTTGTCTTTTATTTTGGCGTTATAATAGCCTTAATCTATAAACTGGCCCTTTATGTTCTCATCTTTACAGTTTCTTTGTCTTGACTTCATACTGTACACTTTTCATAATTATGTTTGTTATGTGTGTATTTCCGTTGTGGGGCCTCCAAGGAAACAGTGTGCCAAATTACTGATGGAGCCACCCTAATTAAAAAAAGACTTACAAATATATTTATTATTACTATTAATTAATTATCATAATCTGCACCATTTTTATCATTGCGACACTTCTAAGGGTGTGTTTATGCTTCCATTGCGAGGACAGAATCAGCGATTTCAAACGTCGATTCAAAACGCCGATCGTAAACGTGGTTCTGGGAGTGCTGTTTATGCTTAACTTTTCAGAGCAAATCATGATCTCCAGCTGGCTTCGCATCATAAAGCGAGGTCAAATTGGGCGCGCCTTTTTTCGAAAGTTTTTTTCCCGATTGTTGTATTACGTAGAGATAACATGGAACAATATGACTGTATTTGCCCGCGGATTTTCATCTCACCGGAAGCATGTACCAAATGACGTCATTTAAACACGTTAACGATCGTGGTTCTGTTTATACTTGCCCAGAAAGCCTGATTCTGGTCAAACGACGTTTACAAACGCACCTTTTTGTGAGTTTACGATCGGCGTTTTGAAACAGCGTTTAGATGAAAGTAAGCATGGACGCAACCGTGTTTTGGACTAATCACGTTTGGAAACGCTGATTCTGGCCTGAAAAGTGGAAGCATAAACACGGCCTAACATGATTATCATCAGTAATCTTCCATGTCACTAACATTGTTGGAAGAGCTCTGTTTGTTATTTTTTTTTCTCTCCTATAGGTATAACCTTAGAACTATTACTAAATGTAAATAAGTTTCGAATAAAAACTATAAGCGCAAAACGCTTTTTGATATGATAATTATTGCCGGCCTGTTTTCTGTTACCATGGCAGCACATTCCGAACACCACGAATCAGACGATCGCTGATCGACACGCCCAGGACTCCAACTCCATTCAAGGACGCCCTCGCTGCCATTGAGAAAGCAGGTGGACCAATTAGGAAAATGGTAAGCAAATTTTGTTAGAATTGTTTGAACCATTTTCAACATTACACATGATGAAGTAAAAAATCCATATTCTGGATTATAAATAAATCAAGCTGAATACAGTAATATAGGAAATAATAGCAACAATAGAAATATATATTACTAGTGATCAAAGCATATAGCTGTGGTCAATTATGGAGTTCTACAATGTAACTCCCACAGAGAAAGAAAAATTGAATTCCTATTGAATTATAAAGTTTTCAACACTGAAGTGGCTCCCCTGGATGGTTTTGCCATTATATCATAATTATTATTATAATTCTAATATCTTGAAGAACAGACATCAAACAATCTCATTCAAAGTACTGTTAATTGCATATAAATCATTAATCGTTCAAGCCTTTATACTACATAACAGAATTGCTCAAACTAAAAACTCAGTCACATAGTTTAAGCCTGCGAAGTTCCACAGATAAATCACCGTTCCAGATCTCATTTGACAAAAAAAAGGTCACACTCGGTGATCACGCATTTGCACTTGCTGCCCCCAAACTATGGAATAGCCTGTCAATTGACATAAGAAGTTCTATATCACTTACTATCTTCAAATCGAAATTGATAACATATCTTGTGAAGAAAATTGCTGTGTACACGTAGAATTAAGAAAAAAGAACTCCAAACAAGCGCAGCTGAATATAAAAGCTGCGCTAGACAAATTTATGTTTAGACATAAAGAAGCAAATCTTAATAAAAAAATGACACAATTCCTTCATTTTTATCTTAGCCTCATACCCCAAACCAGCTTTCTGATATCTCAGAGATCATCGCGAGAGACGAGAGAGAGGGACAGAATAAAAGAGCCGTCAATAATTTGAAGCGTTCCATCCTCCAGAAGGTAAAGAATCTTTTTTTATGTTGTCATGGTAATGTGAAAAATTGAATTTAAGAGTGACCCAAGTCCACTTCTTGGCTAAATTGAAAACCCTGACTTCAGTGACCACCTTCAAGGGCAACCTGAAAACATACCTGTTTAGGACTGCTTTTTGATAGACATTGACTTTATTGTTCAGACATGTATTATACAGGCCTGTGAAATCTCCGCTATTTAGCGGAAATCCGCTATTATCATTTTTAAGACCGATTTCAATTTCTGCTTTTTTCCTGTGGTCCATTTCCGTTTTTTCGTAGTCAAAATTCCGCTATTTTATCCAAAATGGCTGGAAAACAAGTCTAGGTAAATGGATGCGAGCAGAATGTGTGTGTTGTGAATATACACGTTACAGGGCCTTGTATTTTGCCTTCGCGAAGTTTTGAATGAAACTGCTGCGGATCCATAGAGATATATAATTAGTATACATCTCTATGTGCGGATCACATCGTGCACCGTTGCCGTTGTTGGCATACAAGCGCAAAGCAGCGGCTCAAATCGCGATATTTTGCGACTGGTAAATACGTCTGTAAGGATGATGACGTCATCCAAGATGGAAACTTAGTTGACCAACGAAAGGATCGAAGATGGCGATGTTTCGATCATTATTTCAAAGGAATTAGCGGTAACTGCGGTCTAAGGTACAATATTTCTGAAATTTAAATATTTTTTCGTAAATATGGATGTGATTTCTTTTTCATAATGTGACATTTTATGTACAAAAAAAACGATCGGAAAATCGGGTTTCCACTGTTATATCTAACGTTACTGCTAAACGTCTGTACTTACAGGCCTCCAAGCTCTTCAGTCTATGTATTGGTGAGAGAGCCAACGCAGTTCAGCGAAAAATCCGCTATTTTTTTTAAACCCCACTCACAGGCCTGATTATATGTAAATAGTTTTTGTTCTGCTCTAAAGCGCCTTGAGCATCTAATCAAGACGGAAAATGCGTTACACAAATCTCATGTATTATTATCATAAAAATTATTAAATTAAAGGAAACTGTAGCTTATCAATGTGCTTGTCTTATGTGTAATTCTTATCCTGAAATTCCAATGAGTATAGCCACAAATGAAACATGGGGCATTGCCATCTAGTGGTTAAGCCTCGCGTCTTTCAATCTGAGGGATATTGGTTCGATTCCAAGCCATGGCACAATTTCCTTCAGCAAGAAATTTACCCACATTGTGCTGCACTCAACCCAGATGGGGGTGAATATAAACAGACAGGAAGTACATGTAATTAACAAAAAAAGTGGTGAGCACCGGAATCGGTAGACTAGCTTAGCCGAGGTATATAGGAGCGCCTTTAGCACCTAACAAGGTGGAGACGTGCGGTATATAAATCCTACATTATTATCATTGAAGACTATCCAAACTCCTGATTCGACTAACAGAACAGATGTGTCATTTTCTTGATTTTACTTGAAATGAAAATGTCAAGGACCCGGGGGGGGGGGGTGTTTCACAAAGATTTAAGTAAGACTTTATGTCGCACTTAAAGGCCGACGCGTACATGATATGCAAAGCACAATCTTATTGATCAATACGCAGTCCTATTAGCATGATCAGGTCTTCTACATGTATAATGCACGCTACTAGGCATTTAAGTGCGACTCTAAGTCATACTTAAATCTGTGAGAAACACCCCCCCTGGTGATTCTTATGTTATTATAGTGGACAATTGCAATAAGCTACTGAAATTATTTAATCTGATAAATCGAGAGGAAATGGACCAGCGAAAATCAATGGTAATACTTTGTTTATGAAGCAACCCTTGGTTGCATTGCTAATATGAAACAATGATTCTGATTGGTTCCTGGTCATGTCATTTATCAAAATACACATGGAATAGTGATCTTCATTGGCCATCGACACCCAATCTCAATTTCAAAACTTTGTTGTATGGAGCCCTGGTGGGTGTTTCATAAAGCTGTTCGTGAAGTTACAAACAACTTTACGCACGACTGGAACATGTTCTTAGGTCATGACTTAATTATACAGGGGGTATCCCATAGCACAAGAAAGGATCACCAGTTGTGCGTAAAGTCATTCGTATCTTACGAACAGCTTCATGAAACACCCACCTGGATAATATTATTCACAGAGCAAATCCCAAGCCACTTCTATTGATCTTGCAATTATCGAAGCCACCTATTTCAGAAGGCAAATACTTTGTATGAGAACATGCATACCACGCCTTCCAAAGTTTGCAATGTATGCACTCTAAAAAAAGCCACATGCATGGAAGTAACGTATTGCAAATCGTGAAATGACAATTGCTATAATTTCAGATAAATGAAAAAAATTGCTATAATTTAATAATAATAATATAGGATATTTATATTGCGCACATATCCACCTTGTTAGGTGCTCTAGGCGCTTCTATATTACCCGGCTAAGCTAGGCGTTCAGAGTGTGCACAGCTTTTTCAGGAATTACTTACTTCCTACCAGTACCCATTTACCTCACCTGGGTTGAGTGCAGCACACTGTGAATCAGTTTCTTGCTGAAGGAAATTACGCCATGGCTGGGATTCGAAGCCACAACCCTCTGTTTCAAAGTCAGAAGACTAATCCACTGAGCCACAACGCTCCACATTTAAGAAAAATGCCTGTTGAAGTAATGATTTTAAAGGGAGTTCTTACAGAATTCAATGAAATGACTACCAAGGTGGGTGTTTCATAAAGCTGTTCCCAAGTAAAGTGCGACTTTAAGAACGACTGGTGATCCCTTCTGGTAAATGATATTCACCATTAATTGTTCATTGGTGATTATTTAGGGCGTAAGAAAGGATCACCAGTCGGTCTTAAAGTAGCTCTTAACTTACGAACAGATTTATGAAACGGCCTCCAAGTTTCAGTATGTATGAATAAGCAAATTAGTGTTGCCAAAGGAATATGGAAGAAATAGTGTTATCGCTGAGAAATGAGCATAGTCAGCTTAACATTTTACCAAATTTCGGGATCTTTTTCCCCAGCAATAATGATTCACTGTCCCACATGAGCCGTTCTGTGCTCGCGATCATCAGTGTGATTAGTTTTTCAACTTAGATTTCATGATTTCACAAAGTTCAGTTTAAGTAACTGTATCAGATCTAGATCCACAATGATATAGAGACATTTAAACTTGGTTTTACAGAATTTCTCAGGAAATCAGTGTTTACTGCAACTACTTACATTTGTCTTTAAAGCTCTCTGCAATTGACGAATCATGGGGAAATTGAATCAGTACAAAATTTGCGAAAGGCCAATTGACTTGCATAATATAACCCGTCCGTCATGAACGCCCGTCGGACGAATGCGATGAAAGTTTGAACAGCACGAATTTGACCGAACTTGTGATGGGTCGTTTACTTTGGGTCATCGCTGTTCAAGTTTCCAACAATCCCAATTCCTAGACTCTTAGCAGGTCTCTTGATTGCTAGACCAAAATAAATAACCTCTGTGAAGTTACATGTTTCAAAGTGAAAACATGCAGTTTACTTCTGGTTGATTAGTCTACTAACTATTGCTCTCCTATATTAGACCTCCCAGACATGCCAGCGTCTATTACATAACACCCCCAGACATGCAGCCAAGTGAAAGATTTAAATCCCTTCTCTGTTCTGAAATTAGCCTTGATTTTCCCATAATTTGTCAATGTAAGATCGCTTTAATGAACATGTGCTTGCCTGTTCTTCGCCCATTATTCTTTGTTCCAGGCTGAATCAGTATCGCCCATGAAGAAAGTCAGAAAGTCACTGTCCAGCTGCTTACAAAGGGAAAAAGAGAATGGGTCTGGAAACCAGACTAGGCCAGAGGAGCCAGATGTAAGTTATACTGAGATGGATGTGAAATAACTTAGCTCAAACTTGTAGAGGGGATATTAACCAATTGCTTTTGCTGATTCCCCATATTAACCGTTTTGATATTGGCCCCTTCTTACAAAGAGTTGCGATTGGTCGGATCAACCACAACTATAGATGGCCATCAACATCTAAAATGCATATGTTTGTTCAACATATTTTCTAGATATGATGTAAACGCATACATTCATCATTCTCTTGAAAATTCAGTGTGATTCTCTTTATTTACTAAAGGAGATTCGGGCGAATTTCCTATACCAAAAATCGTGGTATGGATGGATTTCCATACATTAGCTGAGATTGATTGGATAAATCGTAACTCTTTGTTAAGGCCACCGCACACCTTACGACCCGACTGGTCGCCGACTGACTTGCGACTGGGTGAGGGGAGATGTGACGTCACAGCTCTTGTCAGGTTGAGCGTCGCAGACCGGTCAGAGACAAGGAGAATCGGAAGGATTTGACATGTCGAATCCTTACGACTGGATCGCAAGCTCAATCCAACCTCCAGCCAATCAGACAGCAGAGTTGCATAACGCGTATTATGATAAACAACGCGCATACGCAGTAGAAAGCGCAATTTCTCAGATGCCATGCCTAAAAGCAAAAAAGCGCATGCGTGAGTCGCAGATCAGATCTTAAGGTGTGCGGTGTCGAGGCTTATGACTGCCTTGCGACTCATCTCCCCTCACTCAGTCGCAAGCCAGTTAGCGACTGGTCGGGCCGTAAGGTGTGCGGTGGCCTTAAGATTGGCCCCTGATCTGTACAGTCACCACTAGAATCAACACCCATTTTCTGACTTTGGTTGAGTGAAAATATGTCTCTGTGTACTATATCAGGTAACCGAGAATGGCCGGGGGGGTGAACCACCTCCCCCCGCTCAAAATTTTCTGTGACCAGTCTGCGCGAAATTTCCAGACCATGTCACTTTTTACCTTCATGCCTATTACTTTAAGACCAAATTTGAGATAAGGGTGACTTTACATGTGATAGTTAGGATCCAAATCACTTTTTAGAAATCATAATACACATCATTTTGCGCGGAAGAATTGGAATAATGAAACAAAATTTTTATCTTATCTATTCTGCTTTCAGGAGAGTATCTTGGCGTCAAGTCTACTAATGTCGCCCCCTATTGGTAGTAAAGTGCAAGGGTCAATCCTCGGCGGTGAGATGAGTATAAAAGCTCTCAACGAAGCCTTCAGTATGCCTTCCACCCCATCCCCTGTCGCTCCAAAGAGGTCAAAGGTCAAAGTTGAACCAGTCAACAAGCCGCTAGTTCAAGCAAAGGTGATGATCACAGATAAAAATCAGCCATCTTGAACAGCATTGAATATCTAATGCATTATATCAGTTGTCATTGCAATTTTTTTTTCTTGGAGGACAAAATTTGATAAATGTGATTTCATATGATAAAATACAAAAGAACAAGTGGGGATTTGACATCAGTTTGCTCATGAAATATTTATGAAGACATGCATAGAACTGTTTTAGTGAAATCGTCCAAATTTTGAAACTGTCTTCATTTTGTTATTCCATATTAGATTTTGATCAAAATTTCAGTGTTTTTTTTCTCTCTGACTTTTCTTTATCCGTTCTAATCATATTATTTTCATCCAGGATTATCCCTTCTATTAGGCCTCTAAAATTCCTGATAATTCATTTTATGTGTTTACGTGAAACATATAAAATTTCCTTGGATATGAGCCAGTGAAAAGACAAAGGATCCACATTCTTCTAAAGTTCTTATAATATCCTTTCACACTAGAATTATTGTTATGAACTTAAATACATTCATATTTTTGTTTTAATTTTGAAAAGTACCAGAGAACTTTTATTTTAAACACTGTATCTAATTCACTGGTATGAAAGCCCTAAATGTCTTTTACAGTATTCCATCTTCCCCAGCAAGCCTTTCATTCCAGTCCATTGATGTGTTGCCAATTTAACGAATCTTTGCTGATTTTCTGTGTCATTCCAGGAGTGTCCAAACAAAGAATGGTGGCAGATCACTCTCGGTCAGACTAGAGACCAACAGTTCATGAGCGGTCAAGCGCGACGGATGATTCTACGAGATCGTGTTCCGAGGTCACTCGTACTTTGAGATGAAACATATCAGCATATCAGGTCACAGAGATGCCAACTAGTACTGATTTTCAGTATTTAGTACTGAAAAATGAGAAGCATACTGATGGTTTCATGCAAAATACTGATTTATGAAGTTCCGTCTTATGTGTTGTGCTATGGTATTTCTTTGAAAGTACTGATTTCCTCACCAAAATAGTGATTTCCAGCATTTAAAATATTGAAATGTTTGTGTTCAGGTTGGCAGCTCTGAGGTCGTTTCTTTTGCAGTTTTAAAGGAGCATAAATATTGTATTTTCATCTGACTTTGGATTTTTCCCCCCTGCAGTGATTCCATATGGGATGCTGTATAAAGGAAGAATACATCAAAATGCTCTGAAGGGACTACACAATAGAGATTTCAGATGTCTTCTCTCATTAATTCCAGACACATCTGAATAGTCATTTAACTTAATTACCAGAAAGTGGCTTCAAAATCTGTGATTTGAACCAATGAATTATGCTAATTTCAACTGTGGATTATGCTTAATTTAGCAAGTATAATGTTAGAGCATCCAATATAATGATGCCAGAACGCTATTTTGTGTTGCTAATTTTTTTTTTTAATAGAAATATGCAGAACGTAGTTGAGAGCTTGTTTTATCATTCTGGACAAGGAATTTTTCATATTAAAATGCTTTTGCGTTTCGTAACTGAACATGCCTTCAAGAATTAGGAATGCACATCTGTTTAATCATATTATATTTCAAAATACAACACTTCAATTTAAATGCTTTATTGCTTCATAACATGCCTTCAATAATTAGGAGTGCAGATTTGTTTAATCATATTATACTTTGAAATACAACACTTCAATTTGAATGCTTTACCGCTTCATAAAATGTATCTGAACATGCCTTGTGGCAAATGTTGGAAGGATGTTTGCTCGTAGCTTTCAAGTTGAAAGGTAAATGAAAGTAATGTATACCGGGTATCTTGTATCTTGAGAGCGCAGAATTTGATATATTCCTGGCATGCCTCTCAGTATAAATAAGTAATGAAACTGTGTAAAGTGTATTTTATACTAGGCAGGATGTCGTACTAGGAAGTCACATAGAATTAATGGAGTCTGAAGCGATCTCTCCAATATGGGACCATATCCCATTTTGCAATTTTCAAAAAAAAAATGTCTGCCATAGTTTGTTAAATGAGTTTCCCAAATGAGCAAGTGGGAATTGTTCTCTCATTCATTTTTCTATTTTGATCAAAAGCCATTTGAGCTCTTTAAAAAGTGATTTGAGCTCTTATGTTTCGTCCAGAATAAATAAACATGATTTTTTTTTTAAATTTTCTTGACGAACGGTCATCTGAGAGCGGCTACGTGCAAAACCACATCAATTGTTTCAATTATGTTAGTAAAATAATCACAATTGATCAGTTTTTAACTACGATACAACAATACATGTAATGTATGTAAAAAAGTAGAAATAACATTTTTTGATAATCAAATGATATTCATTTATTTGTCATAGACAGATGTAACATGATTATAAACATACATAAAAATAATGACTCTTCAATCCCATTTAGACAAATAATTATTTCACAAAAAATGTTGTATATATAATAATATAAATATGTTTTAATACTGTAAATCGACAATGGTTTCTTTCATATCAATAATACACAAACCACCATTAAATATAAACTAAATCTGCCAAGCACATATGTTAAATTTGCAGCTTTCATGAAAATTCAATACATGTATTAGTACTCTAATAATATCAATATGAACTATATGCAATCAAATCATTTTCATAATTAACAAAATAAATGCACTTAAGAAACTTTGAACAATAATGTATAATTATGTTTTGTGTTCTACATGTAATTAATTGCTGATTTGTGCAGTGTTAGAATAGAGTCATAAATCAGGAAAGAAAAACAAAATATAGATACAAAGTGAAGATTTTACATGTGTATTTTGATGATGAAACATTTTCACTAAATGTGGAGAGCCTGAATCGCTAAAAAAAACTTGGATTAGAAAATTTATGTTAATGAGATTCTTGCATCAAAAAGTAATTGATGATACAGTAGCAACTAAGAAACAAATAGTAAAAGAATTTAACAAATACAAATAGATAGCATGAGAACGTTGATCTGGATAGTACAAAAAATGTAAGAATAAGAATAATATCATGCTAACCAAGAATTTGTACAGGCAATGCTGTGTATATACCCTCTTCAGAACTTGTGTATAAATGTCTTAATTTATAATATTATTAGTAACTGTAATCCTGTGGACTTTGTATGAAGTCTTCAGGAATTTCCAAATTCAATAATAGTTGGGTTTTCTGTTAAATGACATTTGTTCCGGCAACATTGCTCCACTTCAAACTCCACACATTAATAGAATGACCAACTTTAACCCTGGATTAAACATCATACCCTATCCTAAATAACATAAAACTCTATTGCAACCCTATCCCTATATCTTAGTAAAAATAAAGCCTGGGGGGTGTTTCACAAAGATTTAAGCATGACTTAAGTCGCACTTAAATGCCGACGCGTACATGATATGCAACGCGTGATCTTATTGATAGATACGCATTAGTGCGCGTCCTCATGACACGATCTGACCAATGCGGTCAAGCCTTTCATACCGTACGCAACTCGGTATTTAAGTGCGACTCTAAGTCATACTCAAATCTTTGTGAAACACCCCCCTGGAGCAATTGTCGCTGGAGCAAAAGTCGTGTCACCGGGTAAACCTATGTGTATATGCTGTGTAAGACAATAATCTTATATAACATCTTTTATTAGCAGTTGGTTATTTTTGATTTTTTTTTTCTTTTTCTTTTGGTTTGATGCATTGTTGTGTATATGATGTAAATATTGTATCTGCAGATTTTCTTTATCAGTGCTATTTTTGAGTTATGAATGTATTTAGTTAGATCTTAATTTTACTTTGCTTTTGTTGTGTATGTACACGTATGCGTTCCAAAGACGTGGGGGTGGGTGACTAGAGTCTCGTTCAAAAATCTTCAATCTTGAAACGTGATACATTCTTGTATCCCAATCATCCTAAAGTAAACATTGATTTGCAGGTATTTAGGAAACAACTATCCTGCTTACATTTCAATTTGTTCAAATTGAACATGAATGTATGACAAAAACAGCGTCAGTTTCAATTTTGTTATAAAACCCCTTTGCAATATCAATTTTTATGTACTATTGCCAGTTTTGCCTTTTGATAGGATTACAAATTTGATAGTGTATTTGGAGATATGCTGTATAAGTGTATATTTCATGTTAAGTGACACCAATTTTTGAGTAATTTGGTTTGTCTACACAGTACACAAAACCAATTCAATCTCTTAATGAATTGTCTTTGTGACAACATGTCATATTTCCACTTTTGTTTGTAATCTCCATCACCTATAATGACATCTGTAGTTTTGAGTTTGAAATTGGAATGGCAAAATGATACCCATAGCACTGTTGAAAAATCAGTTTGAGAAAAAGGTCCCACTGTATTATCACATATCAAGTTAGCTGTGTTTTAATATTTCCTTTGTTTTATTTTCTGTCTTTTATGTCATGTCAGTGGAAAAAAAATCTATTGTATTTTTGCATTGTAAATACCTAGATTATGCTACCTTCATGATGATAAAAAGTTTAAGCCTTTGGAATATCACTTTGTTCAGTAGGGACTCTTACATAATGAGAATGTCTTTGGGGATGCTTAATGTTACGATGGAATTCAACAGAATGAAACCAATCAGCTAAGTCGATTCCCCTTCCAAACGTGAGGCAAAGATCCTCTACTCTGGCTGCTGCGCTTTCATGGAGTTATTTTGACAAAATTACATTAGGCTCAGTGAAGACTAAGAGAATAGACAATAGAGCCCTTGTCTATATTGTGTGAGGGAAAATTGCGTGTCATACATAATGTAAACTTAATATAATATCACCTCGACATGTATGTATTCTGTGTGTATGATGTGAACAAATACATTGCAGTAACTTAATATCATGGCTATCTGAATATTCTTCTTGTGTGATTTGAAATAAGTTATACTGGTACAGATTAGTGTACATGTGTTTGATCTTAATTAGATTGGCCTTGAAATGAACTTGAAAAGATTGTGTTACTCCTGAATAATAATATCCCCAGGGATTGCTTCATGTTTCAGTCACCATGGTAGCGGACATTTGTGATTTTTTTTTCAGCCAATCAAAACCAGGGAAAGTTGTCGGACAACCAGTGTCGATGAAACACTCCCCATTTCACACAAAGTTGCTATGAAGTCAACTCTTACTGGAATATCGTCTTTCATTGGGAGACACAGAGGAATTAGAATTTTCACTGTTGCCATGGTAGTTGAGATTCCAGCAAGATTTGCTATTGTAGCAACTCATAATGAAATGGGGCCTGAAGAGAGAGAACACCAGAAAATGATTATGTAATACATATCAGAGAGAAGTTTCCACTCTAACATTACATAAAGCCCGTCTCACACTGCGATTCGTTGTCAACCGAATTTAAAATTGTGATAACATTTGAAATGGATATTTCAACTAATAAAATATTACGGATCAGAGTGCAGAATAGTGGTACGACTACTGAAATCGAAGTTCAGTCCGTTTAGAGCCTCCCTGAATGATTAAAAACAAATTCAATTCCAAATCGTAATGATGTCATCATCGGCTGCGACTTGAAGCTGATTTGGACTTTGCTCCGACCATATAGGGCTTGCCGCAAATTACAAATATGATTTCAGTTTTCCCCACAATATGCCAAACTTTAAATAAAATGATTTTTCTTTTTGGAACTTTATATTCAGTGTAAAATGCAATTTCCTGGGGTCCGTTGCAGAAAGAGTTGCGTTTAAACGCAAGTCAAAAATCAATCGCAAGTCCAAAATGCGCGCTGTTGATTGGTTGAAAATCAAGTTGCGCATGATTTTTTTTACAGTTGCGTTTGATTGCATCTCTTTCTGCAACAGGCCCCTGGGGCCCGTTGCAGATCACTATGTGATCACATAGTGTGATCACATACAGCACTGAAAGTACAAAGAGAGGGCAATTGAACAAATATTCTTCAAGTCATATCAGTATCATACAAAGCCACGATAGTCTGGTAGTTATACTTTCCAAAATACATGGGGTGGGAAATGACCATGCAGACATCTGAATGGTCTAAGGTTATCTGTGCCAAAGCTAGCTCTGGGTTCCCGTTTCATATAGGTTTGTTATTATAACAAATGCACAATTTTTATAACAAATTTATCATCAGCCAATGAGATTGAAGGATTTCAGGAGCTTTCCACTGTTTCAAATTTTTTAACATAGAAAGTTTTATGAAACGGGTCCATGGACTGTGTTATAGATATTATAGTCTATGGGAGACATTGCCCGACGTGCTGCAATCCTTAGACTTGGCAACCATGACGTCTCCTCTAATCCACTCGGCAAGGAATGCAGTCTTCCAGAATACTTGCAGTGATGTCTTCCATGGTGTCCTCCAGGGGAGCGTTTCATCAACACTTTTGTCCGACAAGTTGTCAGATCTGACAACTTTCCCTGATTCATTGGCAGGTACTGTTACTATAGTAATTGGCGGATAAAACAAGACTTGTTGGATAAAATCCTTTCATGAAACGCTGCCCAAGAGTTCTCATAAGGCCACCGCACACCTTACGACCCTACTGGCTTGCGACTGAGTGTAGGGGAGATGAATTGCAAGGCAGTCATAAGCCTCGACACCGCACACCTTGCGATCCGATCTGCGACTCACGCATGCGCTTTTTTATTTTTGGCACAGCAATTGAGAAATTGTGCTTACTACTGCGTATGCGCGTTGTTTATCATAATACGCGTTATGCAACTCTGTCTGATTGGCTGGGGGTTGGACTGAGCTTGCGATCCAGTCATAAGGATTCGACATGTCAAATCCTTCAGATTTTCCTTGCGACTTGTCTCTGACCGGTTTGCGACCCTCAAGCTGACAAGAGCTGTGACGTCACATCTCCCCTCACCCAGTCGCAAGCCAGTCGCCGACCGGTCGGGTCGTAAGGTGTGCGGTGGCCTATAGACACTTGCTATTACAGGTCTGGTGAAGAAAATCCCTATAGCTGATACCTATAAATGGACATTGTATATTCCCTGGACCTGTGGGAATAAAGTCTTTCAGAGAGATGACTGCCTTCCGGGCATCTGGGCAAGTGTTACACCAGCACTCCCTATGGTAAGACCTCACTTCCTGTCTTTTGGATAATACTGGTTAGTATAGGTAAAGAGGGTCCTGCTTTTCACACCAACATCCCTGATTCATGGAAAAATTTCCTCAAGAATTATTGGGGCATCACTTATATCTAAGGGCTTTACAGGTACTTTCATTGGTTAAGACTCTGCTCTTTCTGCCTTTTGGACAATGCTGGCAAGGATACATGTAGGTAAAGAGATCCCTGCATATGAGACACTTTAAAAATCAATACTCCTGATTCATGGAAAATGTCTTCAAGAATTCCTGAGGCAATGTCTTCAAGAATTCCTGGGGCAATGTCTTCAAGGATTCCTGGGGCAATGTCTTCAAGGATTCCTGGGGCAACCTCTTCAAGAATTCCTGGGGCAATGTCTTCAAGGATTCCTGGGGCAATATATACAAGGATTCCCGGGGCAATGTCTTTGAGGGTTAAACAGATACTTCCCTTGGTGACGAATCTCTGCTCTTTCTTCTCCTTATTACTGCTGCTATCAGAGGTGCTGTTATGATAATCCCGCAGATGACATCAATAAACCCTATAACACAGAAGGAGATGTTATATGACTTGGTCCTATCATAGATACCACCTGTGTACATAAAAAAGAAAGAAGGAGAGTGTCACTGCCAATCGATGATTGGCCTCTTTCAGCTAAATTTGTTGGATATCTCATATGGGGCATTACATTATTTTAATGCCTGAATGATCTACTTTTTAAATTGTTAATGTTGGTATTATTTCATTGCTACCATATTTTCAAGTATTCAGAAATGAAATATGAGATTAATTAATGCACTTGCTTGTGTGAGAGAGATACAGTATGTATAGAAGCTTGCTGGAAAGTGAAATAATAAATCCAACAATATTTCAAGGTCTCAATTCTAGAGTGGTTGAACTTGATAGCATTGAGGAAACAGAATACCAATAGTACACAGCTCCTCGCCATAATATTGAAGGTTACAAGTTTTTCTGTAGAATATGAATTTTTTGTGATATTCCCCCAATTTTGAGAGGTGATTAACACAAATATTCTTGTAATTTAATAGTGTATAAATGCTGTTTTCCCCAGTCGCCAGGGCAACAGATTAATCTCGCAAAAATAATGTGCGTTTCCCTGTTAATGGTAGATAAACATGGTATAAATGATCCAATTGATTAAATTCAAGCTTCCAAGTTAATACAAATAAAATTTATAAATATTCAAGGGTCATTAAAATAGTCCCCATTGGCCCAGAGCCATAGTAACAGCTTAACCCCCAACCCGAAAAGTGCACATTTTGATAAAAATATAAAATTCTGATTGTTTAATAGCTCACCTAAAAGGGCGCCACTAATTGGAAACCCAATACCAAGAGAGACAAGAAGCATTGAGACAGCTGCCTTGTACCTCTCAGTGGCAACAGAACCATTGACAATGATGAACTGCAGCGATGTCTTGGCTCCTAGAGAAAACCCATTTAGGAAAGACAGCAGAGACAGAAACCAGAAAGTAGTGGCACCGTAATTGATGAAAAACGCAACTGAAGATAATAGGTTCATGATGAGGTAGGAGACCTCGTTTGGAATGAACTTCTTGGCTGTGAAGAAGCCAATGCAGAAGCGTCCGAATATATTTCCGACACCGCCAGCTGTCGCGACATAGACGGACATCTGTGAGTCGAAGCCCTTCGCTTCTGCGTTAGGAATAACAAAGAGAACCCAGCCATCGTAGGAGACTCCAAAGAGGATTGTTGCGAGGCAGATGCCAAAGAAGACCGGGTAATCCTTGAAGAGGTAGAGGTCAAATAACTCGGCAATGCTGTGGCACCATCGTCCAAAACACGTCCGATTTGGGTTGTCTTTTGGACAGTCCTCACAGGCAATTGCCTCTTTGACAGAGACACTGTTTGAGGTTGTATTGTACGATGCTACCAGTTCGTGATGATGTTTGCTGTCCGAGATTTCCACTTCGGAGCCAAAGCTTGTATAGCCATTGGGGGCAGCATCTTCGGAATCACTGATGCGACGTATAAGAACTTTGCCATCTGATTTGCAATTGGTGTTGGTATTTTCAGAGTGTCTCAGATGACCGTTGCCAGTATGTTCATGATGTATCAGATCATCTGTCTCACCTTCTGAATCAACATACAGATCAGTTGTACCATTTTCTTCTTCTGCACTCCCACATGCTCCTTGTGATGAACAATGTCCACTGTGCTCCCTTTTCCTCTCCCTCTCCGCCACCTCCATGGTGTCATCCAGAGGCAATTCTCCTGTTGCTGACTCCTCTGCCTTTGGGACTGGCTCTAAGAGGGCGCCGCTCACGAGTGTATTAAGATTAATGGCTCCTAGGAGCATCAAGGCACCCCTCCAACCATAGCTGGTGACAAAGACCTCAAAGAGAAGGGGTAGAATCATAAGACCGATACCTCCACCTGTAAGGTTGATGCTTGAGGCGATTTCAAACAGATCAGGGAAATAGTCAACAGGGCTGGAGTTTGCTGGTAAAACCACCGTGCTAAAGCCGATTCCTGATGCAAAGAGAAGAAGAGGGGGAAAAGGACATGAGAAGCAATACAAATCAAATATAAAGACCCGTTCTTGCAAACATTGATGCTTAAACAAGGAAAGTTCATATCTGACATCTTGTCGGACGACAATTGACAAATTTTGATGAAATATTCCTGAAATGTGTTATCTTTTAATGAAGATAAGACTATCCAAGAATGAAAATGTTCATTAAAAATGGTCATATAAAAATTTGATACTGAGGACAGGAAGGTAAGTACAGCTATGGGGCTGCAGAACAGTATTGAAAGGGAAGGGGCTGACCATGCATCCCCCCCCCAAAAAAAAAGATCAGATGAGCATTTTTAAGTTTTTGTACAAGTTTATTGATAAAATAAATGGAGATAGGGAAGGATGCCGATCCCTCCACCCGCTCCATTGCCCCTGAAGTATACTTACAAGATATAATCGCGAAATAAGAATGAAGAATTGATTTACCAAACATAAATAGAGCTGCAGCGAAGAGAGATCCTGTCATTGCAAAGGCTGATAAGATGAGTCCTAGTGATCCAATCAGACCTCCAGCCATGACTACCTGACGGACAGAGAAGCGCCTTAGAAGAGGGGTGTTCAATACCGCTGGAGAAAAATAAATAGAGGAAAATTGACTTGAGACATTGGCCCATATTCTGAAGTCGGGTTTAACTTAAACTCAGGTTGTGGCTTAAGCAGGGAAGTGTTGTATAACTCTTCCCTGGTTTAAGTATGGATAGCCAAATTTTACATGAATCGCTAACAGTACAGATATCATATTTCAGCTATTTGGCTCTGAAATCATTCATAAAGTATAAATAGATGAATCGGGAAAGAGCACATTTAACATAAGAACCATGCAACTTAATAAAACCTTTAACACTTTTGGCTTCCCATAATTTTAGCAGAGAGACCATTACGTTAAGCCAGACTTCAGAATACAGACCATAATGTCTTAGATCAGAAGAAAAATCATACCTGGGGACGTTTCATGAAAGTTGTCTGCACTGACCATATGCAGACTAAATTGTCAGTGCTGACATTTTCTGTGAAACAAAAATCCTGGGTTTTGATTAAAGGTCAAGTCCACCTCAGAAAAATGTTGATTTTAATCAATAGAGAAAAATCAGACAAGCACAATGCTGAAAATTTCATCAAAACCGGAGGTAAAATAAGAAAGTGACATTTCAAAGTTTCGCTTATTTTCAACAAAATAGTTAAATGAACGAGCCAGTTACATCCAAATGAGAGAGTCGATGATGTCACTCACTCACAATTCTTTTGTTTTTATTGATTGAATTATACAATATTTCAATTTTAACGAATTTGACGATTAGGACCTCTTTACCTGAAGCACAAAATGTTAAAATAATGGAATTCCACTTGTTCAGGGAGGAATGAAACTTCATTTTACATGACAATGACAAGAAAATAAAAATATTTCATATTTCATATAATAAAATACAAAAGAAATAGTGAGTGATGTCATCAGTTCCTCATTTACATACCGACCGAGATAACTGTTTCGTGAAATGAAGCGAAACTTTGAAACGTCATAACATTCTCATTTTTACATCCGATTTTGATGAAATTTTCAGTGTTATGCTTGATGATTTTTTCTCTTTTTATTCAAATCAAGTTTTTGTTGGGATGGACTTGTCCTTGATATGGTAAGGGTCGGAGGAAGACACCTTTTCACTGCTGACAACTTTCATGATTCTTTTATCCATGAGATAATTGGATTTTAATTTCGGGCAACGAGTTGAATCAAAGAACTAGCGTAGCAGCAAGTGAGACAATATATAGGCCTATGGTTAATAAGTCAAGGGTTTTAAAAATCACTCCTCATATCATAATCTAATCGTGCTTATTTAAAAGACAAGTCTACCCAAAGAATTTCATTCAAATCAGGTTTAAAAATAATAAAGAGTTATGAAATTTCAAAGTTTTTCTTATTTTTCACATACTTGATAAAGTCACTATTTCTTTTGTATTTTTAATGAATGAATCACACAATATTTCATCCCAGGATTTACAGAAAAGGGAACCTTTTAATCAAATCACAGTGGGTTCCAACAGTGGCTATTCGACGTCCACGTTAAGAGAGGAATCAAACTCTGTTTCACTTTGTAACGCGTAGTAAATTAAAATGTTTCACATTTCATATAATAAAATAGAAAATATTAAGAGTGGGCGACGTCATCGATTCCTTCATTAATCTTCAAAGGGAGGGAAAAGGGTGCACTTATAACCGTGGATGAAATTCAAAGGAAATTTAAAGAAGAAGAATGGCAAGAAAGAAGGCTGGCGCTAGGCAGAGGTAAGATGTCTCTTCATTTAAGGAAATGGGAAAATCTTAATTAAAAGAATAAATAGGGAGAGTGAGGCAAAGGTACAAATACAACGAGAGACAAAGCCACAAAACAAAATAAAAACACAGAAAAGAAACAATACGGAGAATTGGATTCCCTTCCATGTAGAGTATAGGCATAAAGGGGATAATGCTCCTAACCTGGGGACGGAGGGGGAGGTGGAACAAAAGTTTAAATCTTTTTTTCTCTCTCTTATCATGTCATATATTTTGTTAATATTTCATTTTATAATTGCTGAAACGCATTAGTATCAATTTCTAGTATTTTTGAAGTTTGATGTATAATTATATTGGTAATGGATTTATTGTATAATTTATAACTATGTTTCAAATATTTTGTACAAAAATTAATTGCCTATAGAATGTGATAATAGAGAATACAATAAAACATCTTAAAAAAAATACCGGCCGGAATCTGCATATATTTATAATCACGGAGATGAAATTAAGCAAATCGTCAAAATGTCATAACTTTCTTATTCACATCCGCTTTTGATGAAATGTTCAGCATTGTTTGATTTTCCCTCTTTAACTCAATCAACCTTTCGACTGGAGTGACTTCCTCCATTGATAGAGAGCACTATCCGCATCCGGAGTATATAAGGTTCCGGAATCCGATGTCGGACAAATAACAATCATCGGTCCTTGCTGTTTAAATAATCAATACTGGTGACTAATTCTGACACACCCGATACTCAATCAAAACAAGCATAATCAATGATGAATGAAATTCAGTCAAAATCGGAAATCATTTGTGGTTTTGAATTTGGGAAATTCTGACGTCACCTGCAACTTTAACCACGCAGAAACCATGGCAACAAAAGGATCGTAGCTATATTTGAGTAGCATAACAAAAAAAATAGATTGAATGACGTCTCTTGAACAGCGGAAAATAAGATGTTTCATTTTGGCCGATAATACTGATGTTTATAGGACAATGGATGAGAAAGAATAATTCAAGGGGAAATTTGGTTCAAAAATTTTCATTGTTCCCGACCCCAGCTTTATTTATAGATTATTATTATCATTATTTTTTTTTATTTGTTTTATTTTACTTATTTTTATTTTTTATTTATTTATTTATTTTATTTATTTTTTTTTTTGGGGGGGGGCATAGGCGGCGGAAGCGGGGGGGGGGGGTCCTGTCCCGCCCTAAATTTGAGGTGGGGGCGAACCCCCCCAAAAAAAATTTCTGTTGATAATTTTTAACTGTGTCCATCCCCAAATTTCAGGTGGACCCCCCGAATTTGTTTGGCTTCCGCCGCCCAAATTCAAAGATGTTCCGTTGTGAGTCCACATTTCTTCTATTCCTTTTTTAAAGTCATTGATAGAGTTTTCATTCCAGCATGTGTGAATTATTGATTTAAGGTCGCCACATGGTAGGCAGTACAGAGACATTGATTTCCGTTCATTTTCGGTGAACTTGATTCAACAATTTACCATCTGTTTTCTATAAAACAAATATCTAATGGCAAATAATACAAAGTCACGCAATCCAGGATTGATTGATGATCAGTCATAATGGTGAAAGACGTGACAATTTCAACGACGGTGTGACCTTTTATCAGAATTTTTATTTCATTAACATAAAACGAAACGGAACAACAAAGAAATGCAACCGGTATTGTTTTTTTTTCTCTTTGCTTTAACCTAACTGCCTAAGCCAATAAAATAATGATTTGAACCAGCACTTGGTTTAATTGGTTCCAGAATAGAGTTGACTTATCAACACTTTATTTCCGTTAACTTTCAGTCCTTCCGAGAAAATAAAACTTGCGAGAACTTGATGACTTTATTTAAAATTAAAACATGAACCAAAATTTGGAGGGTCAAATAAACAGAAAACGGAAGATATAACAGCATAATTACATTTTTACTTTAACATAAAAATAAACCCTTTTTATTTGTTGATTTGTGTTTTTACATACTAGTCACACCCCTTTTGTCTTCAACCACGTACGGTCCAAGTTCAGCTTCCTTTGAAAATTATCAACAGTTTATCCTTAAATTTAATGATTGGATTTCTTTTACTTTGTTATTATTCACACAAGATGAAATCCAAAAGGACGAGGTGACCAACAATATACAGTGCGTCCCAGAAAAAACGAAACCGAGATTTAGCGATCATTTATCATTACTTAATCATAAATAAAATAGACAAATGACCTACCAATTTAAAGCTTAGAATCTCCTCTTTCATCTGATATTACTTAGATTATTTCTCATTCACGCATGAGTGAGCAAAAACAATTTGAAAAAAGGATACCAAAAACTCATTTGGCGGGGGGTATCTGGGTTTCAAAAAGAAAACCACATTTTTGAAAAGTTCAAAATCTCCTCTTTAATTTAATACCTAAATTACAGAAAATGGTCAAGAAATAACAAAGTTCTGGTCATTTGAAATAAGGCTTGAATTTCAATAATTTCATAAAATGAAGAGGTTCTCCAGGCTGGCTTTCAAACTCACTCGACACTCTTGTTTTGTTGACGATCAGCCATGCATTAAATCTTTTATTCACCATGCGAAAGCTTCTGTGGGAAACCGGTGAAAACACGTTTATCTCATGAAATTATGGAAATACAAGCCTTGTTTCAAATGACCAGAACTTTTTTATTTCTTGACCATTTTCTGTAATTTAGGCACCAAATTAAAGAGCAGATATTGAATTTTTCAGAAATGTGGTTTTCTTTTTGAAACCCAGATACCCCCCGCCAAATGAGTTTTTTGTATCCTTTTTTCAAATTGTTTTTGCTCACTCATGCGTGAATGAGAAATAATCTAAGTAATATCAGATGAAAGAGGAGATTCTCAGCTTTAAACTGGTAGGTCATTTGTCTATTCTATTTATGATTATGTTATAAAAATGATCGCTAAATCTCGGTTTCGTTTATTCTGGGACGCACTGTATATTTATAAATGTGATCAGCTTGAAACATTTCCGTTATTATAGAGTTATTAATATTTAGCTATATATTCTTTAAAAAAAAGCTAAAATGTTCTCCGTCTGTGATTCATTTAACTCCCGATTGTCTAGAGAGCATCATAAGTGCCAAGTACTTGACAAACAACCAGCGACATATTGTCTTGTATTTTTTTTCAATTTCCCTCTCAATTTCAAGGAACTTAAAGGGATGGTCCGGGCTGAAAGTATTTATAGCTTAAAAAATAGAGTAGAATTCACTAAGCAAATTACCAAAAATTTCATCAAAATCAGATAACAAATAACAAAGTTATTGAATTTTAAAGTTTGGCAATATTTTTTTTGAAACAGTCATCATGAATATTCATTAGATGGGCTGATTATGTCACATCCCACTTGTTCTTTTGTACTTTATTATATAAATTTAGGCTTATCAAAATATTTTCCTCCAATAACTAGAAACAATTTCATTATAAGAGAGACATATTATTCACACAAGTATGAAATAATGAAAAAAAAATGATTTTATGTAAGTAACATAAGAAAACGGAAAGTGGGGATGTGACATCATCAGCCCACCTATTATTCATGACGACTGTCTTCACAAAATATTGCTAAAATTTAATCTTCATTAACTTTATTATTTGCTATCCGATTCTGATGACTTTTTTCGGCATTTCGGTCAATAAATTCTACTCTATGTATCAAGATATCAATATTTTCGGCCCAGACCATCCCTTTAATTTGGTAATTGATGAACTTTAATTGCCTTTTTGTTCTCTCATTCCGGTTTAATGGCCCATTTAAACGTTCTTTGAAAATTGTATTGTCGTGAAAAGCCACATCCGGGAATTGCAGAACATTCGGACGCGAAAACATCGTAGAGTGACATTCAACGTAACTTTACGTCGTATATCCCGTTTCCCGTACCCATGCATATACCTGGGTCCCGTAACACAAAGCTTAGCAATGATCTTAGAAATCTTTCTACGATTGATTCCATTGACTACAATGTACAATCAATCGTAGAAATTAGGCGTACGATTAATTGATAACCTCTGTTTCACGGGACCATGGTGTTTCATGATAAAGTTGTTCGAAAGTTACGAGGGACTTGACTGGTAGTCCTCTGGCAAGGGTTAATTAGCGCCAGTAAAATATGGTGCACTTATTTTACCACAAGATAGGATCACCAATCGTCCGTAAAGTCACTCGTAACTTACGAACAGCTTTATGAAACACCCACCAGAACATTATCATGTGAATGTCACTTTCAATTATAATACAATTCTTGGGATAGGCTGAAGTGAATGAAAAAAAAAGAAATGTGAAAATGGAACATTGCTTACATAACCAATAAGTAGCCCCATGGGCCATGCCTATGATAGTACCAATGTAGGCTGTGGAGGTCCCGAAGTCTGACGTCATATCGTTTAATATCACCCCGAACGACCGCACGGTACCGGTCTCCAGGAACGATACGAAGAATACTCCGGTCAGGATGAACCATCGCTTGGTACCACGTGTTAACCGATGACGAACCTCCATTGTGACGTCACAACTAGTCACGACTCGCCGGTGAGCAATCTGAAAAAGGAGTAATGAAATAATAGGGGCCGTCATTAAAATAGTCACGTCGACTGCATGGTGACGAATTTCAGGTAAGTGTCGTTCTTACCAAAGTCTGGCTTTATACCAGAGAGCTTTAATTGTGATATCAGACGGGACGGTTCCCGAGAGCGCTAATACTATAATAGAACAAACTGATCAACCAGTCTGCATTCACTTTCCAACAATACTTCTCTGCGCTTCGCATATCTCAGTGACGTTTCTTAGCCAACTTATAACGTCTTCAGGGCCGTGGAAGCGGGGGGGGGGGGGGGGGTGGGGATGGGGCTTCAGCCCCCCACTTTTTTCCAAAACCATGTACAAAAACGTAAAAATGACCATACGATTGTCATTTTTTATGGTCAGCCCCCATATTTGGCTCAGCCCTCTCCCCCCCCCCCCCCACTTTGAAAACCGCGGCCGCCGTAACGTCCTATCAAAGGGATGGAATTGTACAATTGAAATTATTCTTGTGGATAGAGGACCATTCTTCTATACTTATCTATAATCTATATTTCAAAACATCGTTACACTTTCTTTATCTCTCAATAGGTAAAAGAGGTTCAATAAGACAATCGTTCTAACGGGTGGGAATTGTTTCAGCAAAATTATTTCATTGTCAGGATAAAAATGCAGAGTTCAGAATAGATTGTGTAAGTAAGTAAAAAAATAGTAAGTCATCTAATATCACAACTAGTCTGCGGGCACAGACCCCTGATTGAAACTTTGATCAACATGTGGGTCTTCGCACAAAGACTAGCACGTATATATGCATATTCAGAACCTGAACCCACAGAGCTATGCTTAACCCGAGTGAATGGTTTTGCACAGCAGACGATTATCGCCCGGGGAATATCGTAACCGGCGTATAGATGAAATCCGTTTCCTTTCAAGTTAATTTCCTGTGGTCGGCAGAAGTTGGAATTTCCTTTGCATCATTCGATTTATTCGACTTGACGTACGGTAGAATGCCTCCCAGAATCCAACCGAATTCCATCCGAATGTGGCCGAAATTAAATTTGTCTTGGCCTCATAGGGATCTTGGAGGGCTTATTCGGCTAGTTTTGGAACATTTCAAAACGAGCTGAATCCCTCAACGAATGTTCCCGAATACGTGCATTCGGATATAGTGATTCGGTTCCGCCGATGTAACCCTGGTTTTTAACTT
This sequence comes from Lytechinus variegatus, assembly GCF_018143015.1. NCBI lineage: Eukaryota > Metazoa > Echinodermata > Echinoidea > Temnopleuroida > Toxopneustidae > Lytechinus > Lytechinus variegatus. Next base: position 20,023,482 of record NC_054745.1, on the reverse strand, counting down.
TGTGAAAAACTACCCGGTCTGGCTGTTTTGTGTTAAATCTATTCTTTGATTTAGTCTCTCTTCCATGTGATAGTGACAATGTTTAGTCATGATACGGTTAAGAGTACAAATGAACCCTTACTGTCAACTTAATGCCCTACATGCAATGTCACTTTCATTATAAACACTCAGTTACACCCAGAGTACAGGGCCGTAACTAGGGGGGCGTTCAGGGTCCCCCTTCCCCTTGGAAAAAAATATGAAAAGACACAAAATATTATTATTTTTTTTTACTTGAAAGCACTTTTTCCTCTTGTCAAGTTCTGCTCCAGTAGGCAATGTTGAAAACTTCTTTTTTACAAGTGATCCTCATCACAAAAATTTTATAGGTAGCCTATACGGGCTATTTGTATTAGCAGAACATCCCTCCCGCAATGTTGGGTTCAATGTTATTTCTCTTTCCGCTAAATGAACAATAGGCTACATTAGGTGGGATCAACGTTTATTGTCATGTGTGCTATTATGATTTCATGAAACTTGTCGCTTTAAATTGTTTGCTTCAATATTTTTTTTTAACTTCCCCGCCCCCATGAGAAAAGTGAAATAAACTTCAAACGGGGGTGGGGGGAGGGGTAAAGATAGGGTATTGTTGGGAAGGTTAGAGTAGGGAACGTGCAGCCTGAGCCCCTAACCATGAATAAATAAATAGGCAATGAATAACTAAGCATGAACTAAGAAACATAAATGTAAGCATAAATACATATATCAAAACAAAATAGAAAAATATGACTCCTCTCCTGAGTACGCGTGCGTTTTTTGTCAGAAAAAAATGCAGCCTTGAATAAATAAAAATGTGCTTCATATAACATTGGACAGCGTAAAAAATAAGAGTTTTCGTTCTTATACCAAACAAATGGCAGTTTGAAACTTACCATATAAAACGGTCACATATGAATTCTGAATCAATCAAAAGCAGCTTGAAAGCAATATATATCTGGTCGTTGTTACAAACGCTTTTGATGTCTTTGTTTTTTTCGAATTCGTAAATGAAGTGATATTTTGCATGCCACTCGTTGTTGACGCTGTTATTCAAATTTGAGTATGCTCGATCCAAGCGTGCTATAATGCCTGGTAGGTTTTACGCAACGGGACCCGGGGCGTTGCACCTGTTTACTAGTATCGAATTCAACTGAACGATGGTCAATTTCTTTGACGTGTTGATTAATATTATCTATGACGGGTACCAGCAAAATGATATGGTAATCCAACGCTAAATATCACATTCACATTAATACTATATAGAATACACGTTCACGGATAAATAAATTTTAATCTCCGTTGTAATTCCCGAATACAACAAGCAAATTCAGATAATCATTATACTCCTCACAGTATATTTCGGGCATGTAAGTTTGATGAATATGCCCCTTAAGGTGAAGAGAAATCTAAACGTTATCGGCAAAATGCCATTTTTCCTTTTCAACCCGGACAAAACAATGGAGAATGCGCAGCTCTAATGCTTACTTTCTTGCAACAATTTTCAAAAGGTGACAGAATATAATGCGTGACAAGCTTGCATGGTGAATATAACGATATATACCACGTATTGAAAAAAAAATCCTGACAAATGTTCAATCATTCACACTCCATCTATCAGGCTCAAAAAAAACCTCCTGACTCAAACATTGTCATCCTAACGCACCCCTCTCCAAAAAATAAATAATAATAATCATACCTTAAGCACACAATACTGCTATCCCTCCTTTGATAGTGTTGTCCTGTCGCGCACAAATCGGTCATAGAAATAGTCGCCTAAGCAAAGTAATAGCCAAGGTCATATCTCGTTTACTTGATTTCAGTAAGATAATCCAAATCAACAAAGTTTTCGGTGGTACACGGAGGCTGAATTCACAAATCTATCAGAGTAAGTATGGTTACACCATGAAAATCTTCAGTAGTATAACAATAATCATGATAACTGAAGTAGAAGAAAAGAAACATCCACCGGTGTGTATTTTTTTCAAACAAGCTGCTGCCCCATGTTACACGTCTTTCATTGGGCGATATAACTTACTATTGACCCCACTTATGAGTAAATGTATTTGGGATCCGCGCGCACGTTGCACTTTTCGATAATAAGCGGACGTGATTGGTTCAAAGTGCGAAATGTTCATTCTATCCTACTTCCTGTAGCGACGGGTTGTTTCCGCGTCGGTGGGTAATCGGTCTGTCATTCAGTTCATGGGTGTGATCGTCTCGTGAGGCGTGAAATCTGGAAGTACTTTATTCTGAACGAGACTTTTCAGGGTTGCTTTAAAACTTGGTCATTGCCATCGTCAAAATCATATGTCAATGAAGGATTTTTAGTTTTGAGTTGAAGGTGTCTTTGTTTTTATTTCTTTGGAAAGATGTATAAGTATATATATATATAAAATATTTAGCCTATATATCAACCATTGGCCTAAAAGGTCCATGCATCAACTGGGGTCCGTTGCAGAAAGAGTTACGTTTAAACGCAAGTCAAAAAATCAATCGCAAGTCCAAAATGCGCGCTGTTGATTGGTTGAAAATCAAGTTGCGCGTGATTTTTAGAGTTGCGTTTGATTGCAACTCTTTCTGCAACGGGCCCCAGGTCTAATAATGATTTTCGAGCAGAATGGGCGATAATGATGTATAGAATATAGAATTTCCAAAGGGTCGGTTATGTAGTTGCCTATTCTATGGTATACTATATACCCGGTACAATAGAGCGAGATCCAGCTGCTGTAAAAAATGATTATAATAAAATACTATCTTGGTAATAATATAAACGCCATTCAAATGAACCTGCTTGCACTGGTTTCTTTTCAACCAATAGTGATGTGACCGGCAATATAGGCCTATTCTAAATACAGGCCTATTCTAAACAGGCGTACACAAATACATTCTCTGTAAATAACACTGTTTGCAGAATCTCACACAGCATTAACGATTATAAGGGCTCGGTTTGGGGGCATTCTAATATGATATCACTATCTTGCTATTTCTTTTCAAATTCAAAACAATACCCAATCACATCAATTGTTTTTTTTTTGCGAGTGGATACACGGCCCTGGGAAGCGAGGGTGCTGAAGAACTCCCAAGCTTTTTTTGCTTGGATGCTTAGTATGTTAAACACCAAAGGCAGCACCCCATGAAAATCACGGGCTAATACTAATCAGTCGGGTCGCGTGCACGTGCGAAATCACTCGGGTTTTGGAATTTGGCGATTTTTTTTTTACTTCGATGCGATTTTTTTTCTAACAGTGTCTTCAATGGGACAAGCACGCTGGGAAAATAAAATGAAATTGAAATTCGAGTTTCGTTTTAAGCGATCCGACTGCTTAGTATAAGCCAAATCATGGGAGCGATTCATGAAAGGACTTGGCAGACGTTTTATCCGACGGTTACTATGGTAATACTGCCTCTCAGCCAATCATAATCAACGAATGTTGTCAGATTTTACAACTTGTTGGACGAAAATGCCGATAAAACACTCTCAAGAAAGGTATGCCCCCCCCAAAAAAAAACATATGGAAATTTGAATAAAATCACCTTTTGTAGTGAAAATCCGTCCTTTTTTTTGCTTGTCATTTTTTTTCTAAGCACCCCCTATTCAAAAACATTCCGAGGGCCCTCGATGTGCAACAAGATTGTTTAAAAAAAATTGTCGATTTTAAAGAATAAGTTTTTATTTGATTTTCATGCTTTTACAGGAGCCAAGTCATGTTTTAATGGTTTCATTCACCTCAACCGTTTTTATCATACATTTATTAAAATCGGCCTAAAATTTCTATTTACGAATTTGGTGGCGTTGTATACGCACGTATAAAAATGAAATCAAACGGCAGATATTTTCGTCATTCAGTTGACATGATTTATCAGAAGCAAAATGAAACTGCATAATTCCCACTCCTCTTTTTAAAGCATTCCTTTTCGGCTTGTTGTTTCTTTTGATCCAAAAGTTTCTCGATCATGAAAAAAAGGAAGAAAACTAATAATAGCATGTCTTTCCGGTATTCCCAGGGGGCGTTTCATAAAACTCTTCGTAAGTTAAGAGCGAATTTAAGAACGACTGGTGAGCCTTTCTTACGTGCCGAACCATCGCCAATGAATACACCATTTACCACTGTCATGAAAGGATCATCAGCTGGTCTTAAAGTCGCTCTTAACTTAAGAACAGCTTTATGAAACACTCACCAGGTCCGGCAATGCATTGAAGTAATTTCATAATAATTGTACTTATCCGAGGGTTTGTTTTGTGAACATTACGAGCTAGTTGATCATGACCATGGGATTAAAAGCGGGGGTGCTGGTGGGTATGTTATACCACGCACGGTTGTACACCATAATCAGTTATATAGCCCACGGAAGTTCGGTATGTCTGCTAAAATGTAGAAATTTGACACATATTCCTGGTATTCTTCATTTCGGAAGCGATAAGCTTTTATATGTTTTTTTTTTCACTTCATCTAACCAAACTACATTTTAGTTTAGAAATAGAATATTAATTGACTCCGACAACATCACGATGGTAGCACACACAACTGCTTTGTGAAGTAGAGCTCGGCTGCTGTGACCCCCCCAAAAAAAAAACCAACAACAACAGGCAAAACGGGCGGGACTCGAACCCACGACCTCTGTGATTTGTTTTCTTTCACAACAGCCGAGCTCTAGTTGCGTGTGTTACCCTCGTGATATGGTATTGTTTGAGAGAGAGAAAAAGGAAATTCTATTTCTTGTCTTTATCACATAACGAACTATTATTAGTCCATCAATTTCAGACTGTTTTACTAAAATTCACTACTTAGCTTTTTTTCTGTTAATAAAATTCCATTCATTTTCGATTCAAACTTGGTTTCTTTCATTTTTTTTTCTTAACAAACGCCATGTTTACAGAGTTACTCGTCTCGGGGATTCGACACGCAAGCCGTGCTCAACGCAGCAATTTTATGCTGTGTAAACGCGTTCAGTGTGACCTGCGAGCCATGTCGAACAAGGCTTTTTTTTTCATCCGCCAAAATCGCAGGTTTCAACCAGCGAGCCGAGTCAGACTCGCCTTTTTTGGTGTGTAAACAGAAAGCTAAGTCGAACCCTCATGCCCTGGCTCAAAGTCAAACACGGCTTATCGGTATACGTCTATTCTACATACTTCCGTTTTTTATCCGTGGGCAGAGTCGAACTCGCCTTATTGTTTCAGTATAAACGCGATCACAGTTGCCCTCGATCTTCGCAGCGTTCGACCCTGCTTGAGGATTCAACATACGAGCCGAGTGTAAACACTGTAAATCTCCTTTCATTTTGCAGTGAAGACAATTGCGCATTAACTATTTATTCACGTTGTGTAGATCTTCATTAATGACAGATTCCTTATCCTGGGTATGTAAGAGGTGCATCAACTGCGTACAACACGATTTCTCGCCTATTTACAACCTCGGCAATATCGTTCACCATGATCGAGAATAACAGGGGCCCCAGGAGAGACCCTTGGAGAACTCCACTACAAACTTTACCAGTTTGTTTCACTTTTATACACAATCATGTTCGTTGATTTCGGCGTTTCAGGTATGAACCGAAGCACGTACGTTCCATTCCTTCAAGATGTTGGTGAGGTTATTATGGTGTTTTTGTTTACACCCCTATGACATTAATATTAACGACTGCTGTATTAGAATTACAACTTTTTCATGAAATCATGTTTTTAGCAATTCCAATCATTATTCAGGTCATAACCTTCAGGATTTCTTCCTAACGGCAAGCTTTGCATCTATTGTAAAGATATTCCAATATCAAATAAAGGCTACCACACACCTTACGATTGGTCGGCGACCCGATTTCAGAATAAAATGTGGTAGAATTTGATGCTAATATTGAGACTTGGAATATCTTACTGAGTTACTGTGCAATGTCCCAAATCATCGTACGAATACCTGTGTTCAAATCTGTGACTGTAGTACCGTACTATCATCCTTCTTAGAATAAAAGCGAATACCTAGTCGTAATGACGTCATAGCAGTCGTACAATTGCCTACGATCTGAAACTAATTTGGCCTTTACTCTGAAATAAAGGCTTGTAATATTTCAAAATGGTTATATTAGTATTCTTTCTAAAAATTTTAACCTAAAATAAAATGATATGTTCCATTCACTTTTTCAGAAAATGAGCAAAATACGATTTGTCCCAAAATCGGATAGCGAACGTCGTAATGTGTGCGGTGGCCTTAAAACGATTGAAAGGTAAGAACTTTAGCCCTCTATTTGCATGATTTAGGTTTAACTTCCTCACCATATATGCCAGGTTGTGGTCACTAAAGACCCTCTGTCAAGACAAAACGCATGCAAACGCTATGAGGAATATTGGTCAGAATAATGTCAATGAGATTGGTAATGTTTGTTTATTTATTTTATATTGGCAGATTTGATAACTTATTTCAAATAATTACTGTCACATAGATTGTCAATAAAACAAGAACTAGGACTATAAAACATTTACCAATTGAAAGTCTCGGACGTAGACTTCTTTTCCTTGAGAGATTGCCCCATGTATGCCCTATAATAGACTTACATGTTTCTTTGATACGAAATATCAGAATTTGGAGATGGAAGGTATGTGCCAATCAATGTATTGGTGGACTATTTTAACGAGTTTAATCTTTAACTTTGATTCGAATCTATGTTCAAGACCATATACTATGTATGTAGAGAGTCAAATACATAAACTGCAACGTCACCACTGTGACTTATGGAGGTGATGTTCCAATAACAATGCAAAAAATGGAAGTTGAAAATTCTTGAAATGAATTTATTACAAACTCCCACTGTCAAGTTCAATTACATGAAATAGTACACATGACCAAAAACATTTGGTCATTAGAGCTAACACAATAGCAAGAGGTTATATGGTAAATTGATCAAATTGCAATTTCTAACTGGATAATTATATTTAAGGGAATCGTGCACCAAGCACGCTATTTCTACAGGTTATCTGTCGTCCGAATAAACAAAATATGAACTTGACTTTCGTGTGTTGAGAATGTCAATAGTGCTTTGAGAGGTCACAGGGAAGTAAGTACGCCCTATTGTTTCGAAACTCGTAACTGGTCATATCTAATGATTACTCCTGGCAGAAAATAATGTAATTTGAACAGATAAAGAAAAATCAGACAAACAAAACACTGATAATTTGATCAAAATCGGGAAAGGAATAATGAAGCAATGACATTTGAAGATTGACATTATTTCAGTGACAAAGTTCTGTATGTCTTCATGAATATTCAACGAGCAAACTGGTGACGCCATATCCCCACTTGTCTTGTCTTTTGTATTTTATTACATGGAATTAAAAAAAATGGATTCGCAACTGATTCAATGCGTTAGCTATTAATTGCTACTACTTATCTTATTACGGGAGACATTATCATGCACACATGTATGAAAATGTGAAATACTAATAAAAAGGAAGATGTGACATCATCATCCCACCTTATGAATTTCCACGACGACGTACCAGAATTTGATGACACTTTCAGCATATTGCTCTGTGCCTTTTAATCTATTTATTTACATATTAGTATTTTCATGAAACCATAATTATTTCATATTTTCATACATGTGTGTATGGTAGTATCTCCCGTATAATAGCTATAAGTAGCAGCTGACCCCCCCCCCCCTACACGCACACTCACACAGCTCGCATTTTAATTGTTTTGCCTCTCATAAAGCAAAGCGTGAAGGTGTAAAGAGGGGATTGAGTGGAGGTATGTAAGAGGCAAGATGGGGGTATTTCGATCCAACATTGACCTCCTTCTCAATGTCACCTTGTGAACATGAATGAGGTGGATGACGATCAGGAGTTCGATGCATGGTGGTCGATGTATTCGTCTCACTCTCCATACACAGTCCCCCGTGACTGGAATGCGATCAAGTTTAAAGATCAATAGGTCATTAACTCATGCTTACTTTGGAGATAAGCCTACATCGTATACCTCACAGGTAAACAGTGCAAGACAACTTGATCTTGACTCTGATCTCCATCCCCTCAGTCTTCCTCTCACTCTCTCCACCTCCCCCCCCCCCCTGCCTCTTGTCCTCACTTCTAAAACCCTCTGTATCCCCTCTAACTTTATCTCAATATCATAGTCTACACAATAACTTGAAACTTAATCTACACAATATGCACAACATAATGTGCACCTATGACACGCAGGGGCCGCCGATATGGGGGAGCTAAAACCAGCCCCCCCCCCCACCCACCCACCATATCCGCGGTCTCTGAGTCACTATTTTTTATTTTATTTTTTACCAAAGCCGTGTACAAAAACGTCAATTCGGATGGCGATGTTTAGCACGTTCAGCCCCTCTCCACGGTTGGCTCAGCACCACCCCCCCCCCCCCTTCCCACTTTCAAAGCTGTTCCGTGGCCCCTGTGACGGACTCTTTCCCTTTTTTGTGTTGTTTTATTCATAACTATCAAAATTTTAAATTGAATTATATTAACATGATAGAGCAACCATCATAGTAAATTTAATGCGACGGCACCATAACTTGCAATCAGTAAGCGCTAGATTAATTGTAAACTTTGCAAAAGTCAGGTACCATGAAAAAGTTCATTCTTATTTACTGTTGAGCAACTTTACGATGGTAATTACCATGCACTGGGTAGAACAGTGGCCGTAATAAAGCAATGTCATCATTACACACAGTAAAAACGAACTTTATAATAGTCGTTCAAACTGTCTCTACAACTGGGCCTACTTAAAATCTTAAACAACAGAGTATGGTAAATGGTAGTGATTTATACCTGATTTCTATGAAAACATGAATGCTTCTAAGCAAGCAACCAGAGGACCGACAGGTTAATGTCCTCTCCGACGGACCTGGTAATGAGTATATTATGCCTAGGACACTGGCGCACCAGAATTCGAAACCCCGCTCTACCGTGGACCTATCGCGCCTCCGCTTTCGTTTTAAATATTTAATTCTCATTAAATTAAGAATGGTTGTTTAATTTTTTAAGCAACTTCTCTATGGTTCATTATAATAAAAAGCGTTTTATTATGTACAATGGGCCCATGATCGATTGCCGATTTTAAATAATAGTGAGTTAGTTTGGGAAGTTGCATTTACTCCGGCATCAATCAGGATCGTAGCATTTTCGTCTTAGTTCGTCCGCACTATGTCACGGTGTTTTATCATTATGATAATTTATCTCGATACCATTCATTCTCATTTGATGACAGCACAAAATGACTTTGTAATATTAAGAAAATCATCAAATGACAAAAGACCGGGGGCTCTGGTCTTATAAAGAGCTGCGATTGATCCAATCGACCACAACTATGGAAAGCCAGCAACGCCAACATCTACACTGTAAATAATGAAGTGGTAATTTAGCACTTACAGTGCTTGTATATAGTGACTGCACTACGAGTGCTGATTTTCTATTTTAAATTTGAACTAGAAAATCAACACTCGTAGTGCAGTCACTATACAAGCACTGTAAACGCTAAGTTAGCACTTCATTGTTTACAGTGTAAAATACATGTTAATTTCCTAGTTGAGCCGTATTTTTTTATGCTTTCATAATTTTCTTTAAAAATCAGCGTGCTTCTCTTTGTTTACAAAGGAGTTTTTGAAAAATCCCTGAAGAAAAAAATACGACGGTGATGGCTTTCCATAAACTTGAGGTTGATTGGATCAACCGTAACTCTTTGTAAAACGGGGCCAAGGCTTGTCATATTAGACCAATTTGAATTATTTCTAATCGACGGTACATGCCAATATTTGTTTACCTTATTTTATATTGATTGCAGACACTTTGTTAGTATGTATTTATCTCGTTAACACAGATACCGAGTTAGGTTGACCGTCTGAATAAATACACATGCAAATATAATAAAGGGACAAGAATAAATACACAACACAAAGACAACAATATTAATGACCCTTAATATATCACAACTGCAAATACACACAATGACTTGCTAAATGATGACTGAAGAGTGAACCAAGTATGAACTTGGATCATCTGAACGTCAACTTGACCACTACACGAGCCCACGTCGTGGCTATAATCAACATAAAAACAATGACTGCAAAATAAACATTGTTCATGGAACCGCAACATAAACGCGTCTACTCTGCTGAATATCAGTCTCGTTTAGACCGTCGTGGGCTCCTCGTCGAAGTAAAATTCTATTAAAAGTCAAGTCTACCTCAGAAAATTGTTGATTTCAATCGATAGAGAAAAATCAAACCAACATAACGCTGCAAATTTCTTCGAAATCGGATGTAAAATAAGAAAACTATGATATTTTTAAAACAGTTAAATGTAAAACTCAGCGATATGCAAATGAGAGAGTCGATGATGTCCATAACTCACTATTTCTTTTGTTTTTGATTGTTGGAATAATACAATATTTCAATTTTTACAGATTTGAAAATAAGCATCAACTAAACTTAACAATAAACTGTTAAAATAATGGTCATTCCACATGTTCAGAGAGAAATAAAAAAATGTTGCACTTGACAAGGAGGAGAAAATTATAATATTTCATATTTCATATAATAAAATACAAAAGAAATAGTGAGTGGGTGACGTCATCAGTCTGCCAATTTGCATACCGACGAGGAAGTGCATAGAACTGTTTTGTGAAATTAAGCAAAACTTTAAAATGTCATTACTTTCTTATTTTACATCCGATTTTGATGAAATTTTCAGTGTTTTGCTTGTTGGATTTTTCTCCCTTTTTTCAAATCAACTTTTTGTTGAGGTGGAGGGAGTCCAGTCGGAGGTAAGGTCGGGGTAGGGTCCGTCTGGATTAGAGTTACTCCGACCTGTCCTCCGACTAAGCTTCCTGCGACGAAAATATCAAACACTGTATAAACTGGGATTTTAAAAATTGCCACCAGTTGGTGTGAATATAGGACCACACCGTGGGGCGTTAAAATCACACCTTATAAATTGAACATAACACCAAACAGTGTAAATTTAACAACAAAAGTTGTTGTAATAACATCTATATAGGTGTACTATTAAAGTAACACTGTCAATTTGACACTGGTGTAAAATAACTGGTGTGGTCGTCTGTGTACACCGGTTAACACCACAGTTTTTGCTGTGTACGTCTGGGTCGTGATAACATTTTAATCCATTCATTAAAAAATGCTCCGACTGGACTGGGATCCCACTTCTGAACGAGGCTAATATTATTAGAGAGGAGTTTTATATTCGAAAGGTAAATTATATGGAACCCTTGATTTTTGACTGTTCAACGTTGTCTAGTTCACTCAATAACTAATTCCTAATGTACTGGGACATGGGGAGCCTTCATGAAAGGACTTATCGGACGATTTATCCGACAAGTCCGATTTTATCCAATTTACCATGATAACATTACTTTTCAGCTAATCAGAACAACGGAAAGATGTCAGATCTGACAACTTATCGGACAAAAATGTTGATCATCACGAAACAGTCCCGGGGTCCCGTAACACAAAGGTTAGCGATTGATCGTACGCTTGATCATTACGATTGATTCTACATTGTAGTCTGTGGAATCAATCGTAGAAAAATGTTCTACGATCATTGCTAATGATTGTGTTACGGGCTTTGGAGACGTGATTATTTTCTCTAGTATTGCGGTGATGCGTAACCATTTTAAAAATGCGAAGTTCAATTCACAAGACTCGTTATACAGTGCGTATCAAAAAAACGGGACAGATTTGAAGTCTATAAAATTTTTGTTTCAAATAATGATGTCTATATTTTGGTGTTAATAGATGCTCTAAGGTCTTTGAAATCCAATTTAAAAAAATAAATCTTATTCATGCTTGAGCGAACACGGGACATTTTTGTTGGGGGTTCAAAAAGAGGCTTGCGCCAGAATTGCAGAATATGTGTAATACAATGATCAGACTTCTTGCTAATCAGGAGACTTCCTCTTGACCTTTTCATTATCTGTGCCACAATTTTCGAATTATGCTGTCAAATTTCATTTACAAAGTTATTTATTTAATTGAATTGTTTTGTTTTTTCATTTAATCTTCTCTTAACTTTTAATTTTCCTTCATAAGTAACTGAGAAAAGAAGATTTTTTTGTCAACCCAATCAATAAGATTTGAATGATTAATTGGGAAAACTTGTGATTATTAAAATCGTTTTATTATGTGAAACAAATAATGTTATGTACCTTTAAAAGACATGAATCTATTTTTCAATGGGTCATTAATTCCTTGACCAAGTTTAATTGCTTGACAGGAAACACAGGAAGGGGTTCATGTCTTTCAATGACAATGGTGTATTGAGTCAATTTTGAAGGAGCTAGATATGGCAGATCGGGTAAAATGTATTAAAAAGTTGTGAGCGAGCGAAGTGAGCACGCAAATATTCCCACTTTTTTAATTACAATATCAAATTTTGTGATAGATTTTGACATAATATTCAGAAAATAATATCATATTTTACTTTCTATCTGTCCTTTTATTTCCTGTCCACTTTTTTGTCATGATTTTTTTAATTGGGGGGGGGGGGAGCAACCCGAGCGCCCACCCATCTGTGTGGCTTTGTTCAAAAGGCACCATAATCTTTGTAGCACATAATGAAAGGATTTGAATAAAAAAATCCATGCTCTCCCATAATTCGGTTGAAAAAAATAATTTTAGCTTGAAGAAGGAATATTCAAAGCTAACAGAGAGCATATTAAAAAGAAATAACAGAATAATTCAAGCAAATAAATAGATCTGAAATTGAATTTTGACCGCATGATTTGAAAATTATGGCAAAGATAATGAAAAGGTTAAGAGGAAGTCTGCTAATAAGCAAGAAGTCCGATCATCATATTACTCATATTCTGCAATTCTGGCGCAAGCCTCTTTTTGAACCCCCAACAAAAACGTCCCGTGTTCGCTCAAGCATGAACAAAACTAATTTTTTTTAATAGCATTTGAAAGACCAGACCTTAGAGCACCTATTAACACCAAAATATAGAAATAATAATTTGAAACAAAAATTTTATAGACTTTTCAAATCTGTCCCGTTTTTTTTATACGCACTGTATAAGACTTTAACATGTTGAGTGGACAAAGGGGGGGGGGGGGGTATAGGGGAGGAGTAGCCTGTGATTTTCTTACATGAGGGAGGGGCTTAGGTTTTATTCATTTCAGTTCCATTTCTGTTCCATTTAACCAATGTATTTCGATCTCACATCCTAATAATTCAATAAAACTGATACATTAAAAATTAACAGGAGTTGACATCTTTTTTTTATAGGAAAATGAAAGCTTTGCTACTTGGTATTTGAATGTGAAGTAGGGGAACCAAACAAAAATATTATTCAAGTCAACGTTCAGGGGAAAATGATAATAAGGCCCCCCAAATCCAGTTTGTTTATGGACAATTCGTTACAAGAACTAGACATGGAATCATAAAAAAGAGAATGATTAAAACGTCACAAGAGCCTATTCATTTTTAAAATATTCCTTTCAATTTTTTTTTATTTTTAGTACTGAGTTCATCCCCATGCAGGCATGATTTAATGATTGAAATTATTTGTCTTAGCTATTATTTCCATAAGTACTGGCCCTATTTTCCATCCTCCTTGTGTCCGAGTTTGCCAATCTTTAAAGGACAAGTCGACCGAATAAAACGTTTATTTGAATAAAAGAGAAAAATCCAACAAGCATGACACTGAAAATCGGATTAGAAAGTTATATTATGAAGTTTCGCTTAATTTCACAAAACAGTTATATGCACATCCTGGTCGGAAGTCTAAAGAGGAGAATGATGACATCATCCACTCACTATCTCATTTGTATTTTATTATATACAATGAAATATTATAATTTTCTCTGCATTGTCAAGTGAAACAACGATCAACTCCTCGAGCTCCCTGAATTTGTGGAATTAGCATTGCACTAATTCAGTCAAGTTAGCAATACAATAAAAAAAAAGCAGTGAGGGACATCATCGACTGTCTCATTTGCATGTAACTGAGTTGTGCATATCACTGTTATGTGAAAAATTAGTGGAACCACTAGCGTATCTACAGGGGGGGGGGCAGGCGGTAGTTTGCCCCCCTTGACGAGTCACAACCCATGCAAAGGACGTATCCTGCCCCCCCCCCCCCCCCCGACGAGATTGAAGACCTTTTTTTGCTTGTAAATTTGTTTCTCTGGAACGAAATCCTATATTTGTAGTTGAAGACCCCTTTTTTTGCTTGTCAAATTTTTGGGCGGACGAATTTGCCCCCCCCCCCTCCCCCTGTGGAAAATCCTATGTTATAACTTTCTAATTTCACATCCGATTTTAATGACATTTTCAGCGTTATGCTAGTTTGATTTTTCGCTATTAATCAACATGGGATGGACTTCCCTTTAAAGATTCATTACTTCCTTATAATCAAACAAGATTGAAATGAAAATCACTCAGGGTAGTATAAGATTTCTTGACTAATATCTCTAAGGAATAATCTCACAACATCAGGAAAACTATCGGTAATCTCTGAGCATTAATAAACCGTTAAGATTAACTAATTACAGAATGAGTAATACATTCTTCTCATGGAGTACTGTATATCTTGTTACGAACATTTTCCTTCATGTTTCTTCGTGATTTATATAGACATAGTTCTGAATCATGATAGCGCGATGAATATCATCATGCACAATTACAGAAGAATAGAAACCATAATAATAGTAACAATAATAATAATCATAATAATTATAATAATGATAATGACAATAGTATGATAATAATAATGATATCAATAATAATCATAATAATAACAATAATAACCATTATTATCATTATCATAATCACCATAATCGTACACGTTCCTAATGTTCTTTTTCTCTTTTTATTGGGGTGCTGCCTTAGTCTGACTAAGTTTGCTTTTTAAACATTACCCTCAATCAACACTAATTGGTTTAGGCTAATCTACTTGAGATTTTTAAAATACAATGATTTGATCTCTGTCCAACAATCCAATCAACCCACCGAGCATCATTGAATTCAATTTCCCCATTTTCTAATCCCTATACTTATTACTTGCATTACACATATTATATCAGGTGGTCTAAACGCTGATATGCGGAAACGTTTCAAAGTCCATCAAGTGGGTGCTATGAGAGAAAAAGAAAACAGTTGTCATGGCTACACAGCATCTAATTTCTCTTGCCATACAGTTTGGCATTGAATATGATGACATCATGTTCTAAAGTGACATGAAAGATGTTGTTTTATAAATCTTTGAGGAACTTCATGCTCAAGGTAACTCGGTGAGAGGTCACAATGAGAGAATCTTTTCGAAATTTTTAGAGGTTAATCATTCATGAAATAGACTAAGTGAGCGTACATGTAATGGTAATAGAGGCACCTCCGCCCACCTCTAGTCTACATAAGCACAGACCCTTCGTTTCGAAATTCGCATAGTGCATAAAGCAGAGTCTGAATAAGTGAGACTAGATTCACGATGTACTGCGGCTAGCTCTAATTGACACATGCAAATTCTTTGGAGTGCGGTCTAGTCTTAATTCTAGACATGCTATTAGTTGAAGTGTCAAATATGGGTCTGTGCGTACAGACTATATACCCACCACATTTCCCAAACTCGCATCCGTGTTGGTCGTTCAATGCACTTTTATTGTCCCCCCGATTATTCTATAGTTTTGAAAGGGGGACGTTGTACATGTTTAAATAACCAATTAATGATAGTAGCCAAATTTTCTTAGAGCGCTTTTCCTAGATTGGCTCAAAGCGCGTTACAGCATATTATTACCCCGGTCATAGGATTAATTTCAATCCAGCACGAAAAGTGCACAATTTCCACTCCCTGGGCCCTGGGGAGCATTTTGCACTCATCGCAGCCTCATTATGGCGCTGGCAAAATCAAACATACAATATCTCTTGCATCCTTCCGGGTACCCATTTAGCACCTGGGATGAAAATGTAGATGAAAATTGAATAGTGGGGAATCTGGGAGACATATTGAATCGGCAACTTTGACTTTATGGAAACTATAAATACCGTAATAGGACTCTGCAGCCAATCAAATCGGGTGATATTCGTTATTCCGAATGTATACGGAGTATTCCTAAGGTTCGTTAGTCTGTAAACGAAAGTTTCTTTATTCCGAAGATTCGTTAGTCTAAAAAAGAAATAAGGGGTCTTATTCCGAACTTCCGTTAGTCCTAAAATTATAATGTAATGTTCGCTAGTTTTTCGTTTTCAGACAAACGCACATCGATGTATACAGTAAGCAATTGTCGTGTTTCGGAAACTAAACGAACCTTCGGAATAACGAACTGTCCTCAGAAATCACCTGTTCTGGCAGGATGCAGTCTTAAGTCCTTAGGAAGAGGACTTTGGCCCTGGGCATTATATATCAATAATTTCGAGGGGGGCATGAATCACAAATGTGCCATTTCCCTGGCGTACACTACACATTAATGTTTCAGTAATACAAGTCCGTGTTTGACATAATTTTGTACAAGCTTTTATTACAAAATTATCATATTGTACGTACAATCATATACTTCTCAATTAATCTGTATATAGGCTTACATGTACTTATGTGAATAATGGGATGGAAAGTTGTCATGAAAATAAAGTAAATTTCTAAATCTTCTTGAAACTTGAAAAAAGGGAATGTTTAAATAGGGCCTACATTTCTGTTTCTCTTTATGGTTACTCCAATAGAAACTCGGCAGGACAATGTTTTTGCTGGTAAACGCCAAGCTGGTACCTAGGAAACATTTTACGTCTAGTAAAATCAGTCATGCTATATCTGACCTTATAGACGACAGATATTACTCTCGGGCCTTTTCATCAAAGTGGAGACGACGGCATAGTGGGGATTCGAACTCACAACCTTGGCGATTATGAGTTCAATGCTCTAACCACTGGACCACACGACCCGATATTTTGAGGGGAACATTAAATCTAAAAATTGCCTGTTGTGTACGCTTTGTCCTCTTTCATCTGATCATGCAATAATATAGGTAAGCCAAAATTGTTTACGTGCCAATAACATGAAGACCGGATGATTACAAAGTATCCGTTTTCAAGGATATTGTATTATCGGCACAGATGGAAATACCCTGAATAATAATAGCATATCGAATGTCGAATATGGTCATATCAAAATTATCCATTTATCATGTCCGTTTGAGCTGGCGATTACACAGCATTGATGAGGTAGTATTGTTTTCACGGGAAACCGAAAGTGAAAATTGGAAGATCTAGCTTGATGCATGCACACTATTTTAACGATTATGTCATCTATTTATTTATTCATTTATTCATTATTCATCAATATATTTATGTATTGATTGATTATTTATTATTCAGCTTTATTTAAGAACCGGTATAGTCATTTCAGTGGATTCATTTTCATTTCGTCCAGTTCCAATTCTTTCAATTGCCAACTCGTCTACTATCAACTTGTCTACCTTCAATTCGTCCAATATCTATATGGTCTGACTGCCATTTCGTCCACTCACCATTTCGTCTATATAACCAGTTGGTCCAATGGCCATTTAGTATTTTTGCTCATATACCATTTGGTCTGATTAGACTAAGTGTTATTGAGCAAAATGAATGAAAGTAGAGCGAATATGAGACCAACTGGTTATGAGACGAACCAAACGGGCTGTTTGATGAAATGTTGATGGACGAAATGGCATTAGAATAAATGAAGGTAGACCATGTGGTGAGTGGACGAATTGGCAATGGACGAATTGGCAATTTACCTTTAAGTGCCCAAAGGCCTGCCTTAAAAATTGAAAATTGTCAGCACATTTTGGTATCCAATCTATCCACTTTAAATGTCACAGATTTTGAAATAAATCCAGGGTCCCGTAAACACAAAGGTTACCGATAAATCTTACGCTTGATTTTCACGATTGATTGTACATTGAGGTCGATGTGCAATTGATCGCAGAAAAATGTTCTACGATCATTGCTAAGGTTTGTGTAATACGGGCCCCAGATCGGCTGTGAATAATGGCCAACCGAACTGCATCTTAGTGAATTCGGGCCATAATGATTAACTTTCATTTAAATCTCGATTAAAATATTCTCGCTGGAAATTCAAGTTCGCTATAGGTTTGAATCGAAATCTAATTTCCAGAAATTCTTTGAATCTAAATCTAATTTCCGGAAATTCAAGTATGCTATACGTTTGAATCTGAATCGAATTTCCAGCTAGTCACAATCTGCTCTTACAATGTAACTAGATCTAGAGTTCATTATCTTATGGAAATAGTAGCTACTTAATACACATAGTTTCATTCCTCATTAAATAATGCATGCATGGGTATGAACACAGTACTAAAAAATAAGAAATATGAAATGAAACAAATTCGACTTCCTATAATTTCAAATAGAACACGACCTAATTTCGACTTCAGGATATGGACGTGTGTATGGGCGTGCTTCCCACCATAACCCAAGGGAAAATCCTCTTGATACAGGAGTAATTTATAGATAGGTTCTGTAATTTCCTTACAAACTTAAGATATTTCTGATGGCCATTCAAATACAGGTTTTCATTTTAGACAGGTGGCCGATGAGACAAGTTTGACCAGGGGCCCGTTGCATAAAACTTTTGTCATAAAAAAACTCTGGCAAACAAAACTGTACCATTAAGAATTAAACACTAAAAAACTGTGGCCTAAAAATTGCCAGAGATTTTATGGCAAAGGTTTTATGCCACGGGCCCCAGGTGGGTGTTTCATAAAGCTGTTCGTAAGTTAGGAGCGACTTTCAGAAAGACTGGCATGACCGGTGAACCTTTCTTACGCGCTGAATAATCACCATTGATCATTAAATGGTAAATATCATTTACCTCAAGAAAGGATCACCAGTCGTTTCTTAATTAACTGATAAACAACTTCATGAAACGACCCCCAGTAGGGCAAAGAGCCCCCATACGAAAAGGCTGACATGGCGTTTAATAAACAACTATTTTGAACCTTTTAATAACAAAAAATATAAAGTGTTGAATGGATTTTGATATATCGTTCAGAATATGATGTGATATTTCACCATTTATATTTTCATTTTCTTTCTTCTTTTTTCCTCTCTATCTCTCCTTCTTAGTCATGAACTTCCGGGGGGGGGCATCCCTAGTCTACAAATGTAGACCCACATCTGCAGTGTGTGTACCTCAGCTGATGCAACGAGTCTGCACAGCAGACTAGGTCTACTGAGGCTGCAGAAATTTCTCAAACCAGCAGATCCCAGCTATCGAGCCATTCAGAGTCTGCATAGCAGACTAGGGCATCCCCACCTGTATGCCAGTGGGGTGATTATTGTGATATTTTTTTATCAATAGGCCCTTACTGCTTCTACGTTTGCCTAGTTGGTCAATAAAATTGCAATAATAAAAGAAGAAAAATCACCAAACACATCATAGAGAGTCTCTGTCGTCGCGTGCTGACAAAATCATTGATTTTATTTTTTGATTGACACCGATAGTTTAACGATTGAACCAATTGAACTCTCTCTGTTTGCTAATCAGCCACGTGTATGATGAGTGTATACTTTGCCTTCTTTCATGTCTTTTGCATTATTTGTTTTACTTGAAAGTTTGTACAGAAAGAAAAAAATGTTCAAGTATCGAGCCTGGATGTTCAAGATCAAAGTGCACTGTGTTCATAATAATCACGACAATACCCCGATTGAAATTGTATTCAGGATGAGACATTGTCAACATAATGGATGGAGGAAGGCAATGCCAAGGGGCAGTGTGGGGTAGGGGGTGGTCGCGAGTTGCCCCCTTTAAAAAAAGTAGTGAAAAGCGGGGGGGGGGGGGGTTGAAAGAGAAGGAAAATTCGTATGAAAAATAAAGTATAAATGTAGAGTTTATGACATCAAGACATCTAGATCATTAAAACACCCATGTAATTCAATTCTTCGAATCTTCCAAATAAGACAAATAAAACACTAATTCAGCGACCTCTGGCCCAACGGTATAAACTTTTGGCATGATAACTAGATCTACAATTTTTACCATTTTGTATGGCTGTGAATAAAAGATTACAAAATACATTCCATGATAACAATGATCATTGTTTAATAAGATAATGGAGAGGTGTGTTTGTATCTCTGCTATACAATCGTGACTGTTTGTTGAACATGACCTATGTGTATTGTTATGACCTATTCTCTATTGTCATGATTATCTTCAGGACTTTGACTTTGAAAAAAAGATATCTGATTCATAAATTCATTATCCTATATATTGTCTTATTATGAATTAGAGCAATCAAGTTTTCATTTGAGTCAAAGTTCTAAGCATTTAACAAGTTTCTGACTTGTTTAATGCTCAGGCCCTTCATCAGTCCTGGGGGCCGTTTCATAAAGCTGTTCGTAAGTTAAGAGCGACTTTAAGAACGACTGGTGATCCTTTCTTACGCGCTACACAAAGCCAATTCAATATACCACTTTAATACCGCAAGAAGGGATCTCCAGTCGTTCTTAAAGTCGCTCTTAACTTAGGAACAGCTTTATGAAACATCCGCCTGTTCAGTATTTTTTTTTTGATTGGCTGTTGAGCCATGTTACCATGGTAATAACCACAGCGGCAAAGTAACCATAATACATAACATTCCTTGATGAAATGGACGCCAAAATTGAAAGGATCAGTGAGATACTGAGGATCATTGCAGCTAAAATTCAATTTATGATTTAAAATTTGATATGGGGCTAACACTGAATCAATATATATAGTGTATAAAACCAAAACCAAAGAAGGGAAGTGATCTTATTGGAAAGAGTAAAATGAGAGGAACAATTTTAAAAAAAGTTTCATCAAAATCGGTTATGAAATAAGCAAGTTATGGGAGTTCGAAAATTCTTGTTGTACTTTCTATGGGCATCCTCAAATTGGCAAACGTGCTTCAAAATGGCCGATTTTGTGGACAGCTCTCCATTTGTTTTGAACACATATTTTCAGATTTTCCTCATTATCTTTCAAATTGCATCTTGCCTCCTTCTGAGCACAACATATGTCATGGGAAAATATAATCTACACCATATATGTCAAGGTCAGGAGGAGATAATATGAAATATGTAAAATAAAGGGGAAAATCTGAAAATGTGTACAAAACAAATGGAGAGTTGTCCACAACATCAGCCATTTTGAAGCACGTTTGCCAATTTGAGGATCCACATAGTAAGTACAAGACTTTTAAATCGTCCATAACTTGCTTGTTTCATAACCGATTTTGATGAAACTTTTTTGGTTTCCTTTAAGGGTGCCCTAATTCCACCCGTGCCTTAATCACCATGTGTCCCCTGGAGTCTGGGGAGCGCTTCATGAAAGGATTAATTTTGTAGTAGTAAGGTGTTTTTATTTTTCGACAAGTCCCCTTTTTCGTTAATTACAATAGTAACAGTGCTCCTCATCCAATCAAATTCAAAGAAAGTTGTCAATCTGACAACGGCAACTTGACGGGCAGCATTGTCGATGAAACGCTCCCTAATTGGACCCGCGCCTAAAAATCCTTCGCTTTGATCCTCGATCGTTGTGACCAAGGCAACTTGTCATTTATTGTTGGTTTCCATAGTAATCTAAGACAGAGTGAATATCAGTTGTCAAATTTGAAATGAAAATTAGAAGCGAATTAATGTCCTTTTTTGTATTGCATAAAAAATCATGTTAGTTGACATTACTCCCTGCGTTGACAGGTCAGATCATATAACCATCTGTTAATAGCTCTATGATATAACCTAGATGTATAAGTGCGGGGGGGGGGCAGGGACGTTAGTCAATGCCCTCGACGTATTTTCCATATATATTTGTTTACTCACTGCATAAATACAGATTTTATACCGTCTATCATACATGCATGTATTCCTCTCTTACAAACATTTTTTTCTGGCTTCTTCCCTTTGCATTTATTCTTCCTCCTTTTTTCTTCCTTAAAATCTTAGGAGACAAACACCCATATCCCCTACCCTGTGACTCTATCCTTAATGGTGATAGGTGCATGTTACACGTCCCAATGACCCCCATTTGTCTTATACTCCCATAGAGATCTCATTATGCGCCGATTTCTTCGGCGTGCGTCCAGTACGACACGGTAATCCACATTTTAAAGGGAGTAATTCATGTATAAGGCGCCACTTTTTGGCGCCTTATCCATTTGCACAGAGGTGTATTACCTTGGAGTGTCAGGAAGCACAAGGCCCCATTTCATTATAAAAAGAATCCTGGATAGCATATGAGGATAGCATATCCTAGTGTCAGAATGTCACACTGTAAAAACTGCGGTATTAAAAACTGACACCGATTGGTGTTAATAGAGGACCACACACTGAGGTGTTAAAATTACACCCTAGAGATTAAAAATAACACCAAAGAGTGTAAATGTAACAACAAAATGTGATGTAATAACTATAGGTGTAAAACTAACACCACCAATTTAACACCGGTGTAAAATAACTGGTGTGGTCCTCTATGTACACCGGTTAACACCACAGTTTTTGCTGTGCAACTTCCAAAACAGCTGCAGTGACAATTCTGCTTTTTGGCTTCCAGTGAATGGTGATATTCCTGCATGAGTTGCTACTGTAACAACCTTTTTTTTTTGGTGAAATGGGGCACAGATTTGAGGGGGGGGGGTGGTATACCCCCATAAACAGTGGTGGATCCAGGGGGGACACATCCGGCCCGTGCCCCTCCCCCCCCCCCCTCCTCTGAGAGCCGTAATCAAAATTTATAATGGAAATTTGCCGTTTTAACTCAAGTGTGCCCCCTAGAAATTAAGAACCTTTTTGACAAATTTCATCCGGAGAATGCGCCCTCCCCCCCCCGGAAAACCCTGGATCCGCCCCTGTCCATAACGACCAAGAAAAAAAAAGGAAAGGGGAAGTGGTGAAATACGATATTGTTTTCTGGGTATGATATGTTCATCAAAAAGGAAATAATCATATAACAGGAGCCTGAAAGCACCCAGAGAAAACAACTTCCTTACAAGAGTTGATCAAATTCACGTAATATTAATGAACAATTGGAAACGTAATAAGTCTCTTGACGTCACGTCACTTACAAAACGCGAATCAATAATGTTCTCCATTTCCAAGCCATTTGTGAGGGGGTATTTTCTTTTTAATAGGATTCATGTTGTATACAAAGGCACATGGGATCCACTTTCGATTGCAGAAGTGATTACAAGTCGAGCGCTAAATTGGTTTACGAGGACATTACCATCCAGTAATTAATTATCGCTATAGTGTATTTACTTTGAAGATAATACACGGATGGCCAGACAGCCGTAAAACCACAGTCGGTCATTATAGACCAATAATCTATCCGTCCTGCTTATATTGCAACGTGCAGCAAATCATTTTTTTCCAGCGAAGTGTCACGTCCACCCTAACAAAAAGTTTCTTTGAACGAAAAGAGGGAAATCCAACAGGCATAACACTGATAATTTGATCAAAATAGGATGTAAAATTAAAAGAAAGTCCCCCACCCCCGCTTCTGACTCAGCCCCCCCCCCCCCACTTTCAAAACCGTCCCGCGGTCCCTGCAATGACCGTTGTTTTAGCATTAAAGGACAAGTCCACCCCAACAAAAACTTGATTTGAATAAAAAGAGAAAAATTCAACAAGCATAACACTGAAAATTTCATCAAAATCGGATGTAAAATAAGAAAGTTATGACATTTCAAAGTTTCACTTCATTCCACAAAAAACAGTTATATGAACGAGCCAGCTACATCCAAATGAGAGTGTCGATGATGTCATTTACTCACTATTTCTTTTGTTTTTTATTGTTTGAAATATGAAATATTTTGATTTTCTCGTCATTGTCATGTGAAATGAAGTTTCATTCCTCCCTGAACACGTGGAATTCCATTATTTTAACAATTTGTGCTTCAGGCAAGGAGGTCCTAATCGTCAAATCCGTAAAAATTGAAATATTGTATAATTCAAACAATACAAAACAAAGAAATAGTGAGTGAGTGACATCATCAACTCTCTCATTTTGATGTAACTAGCTCGTTCATATAACTATTTTGTTAAAAATAAGCGAAACTTTGAAATGTCATAACTTTCTTATTTTACATCTGATTTTGATGAAATTTTCAGCATTGTGCTTGTCTGATTTTTCTCTATTGATTCAAATCAACATTTTTCTGAGGTGGACTTGACCTTTAATGGTTCAGTCAAGTTGGTCCTTATTGTCAATTCTGTAAACATTGAAATATTGCATTTGTAATTCAAACAAAAAAGGTGAATGAGGTACATCAGATCGACTCTCTCATCTGCACACCTCTGAGTTAGGCATATACCTGTTTTCACCAAATTTCAAAATATCACAACTTTCTTATTTTCAATCGATTCTGATGAAATTTTCAGCGGTGTGCTTGTTTGATTTTTCTCTCTTGATAGATTGATTAAAACCATCATTTTTCCGGGGGTGAACTTGACATGATTATTCAGTGCGATTTATTCAAAAGTATCATTCGGTGCAGGTGATGTCGCTCTCCTTCCACGGTTCTTGAAATTATTATTTCGAGCCAGGGGAGGGTGAGAGGGAGTTATATCCCGATTTTTCGACACATGCATTCGCCCTTTTTGCGCCCCTTATGGCTAGATCCCTCGGGGCATGTGGCCCTTATGTAGAGTTTATTGTGAAAGTGATACCGGAGGGAGCGTACGTAGGTGTATTGAGACTGACCTTCAAATGTCAACGGACTCCCTTCCATGGTCAAGACACAGACAGGAAAGACACAAGAAATAGGTGTGCACACACACAAATACATCATGTCTCTTCTTATTCTAAAATCACATGCATCGATTCACAACATTGAACAGACTTGAGCGAGGATATCTGAAAGAAAAATAATCTCAGACAGGGGCCCCCGCAGAACGGCTATGAAAGTTTTTTTGGGGGGGAGGGGGCTGACGGTGCCCCTCCCCCAAATAAAAATATCACACACACACACAATCCGACCGTCATTTTCATGTTTCTCACGTTTATTGAAAAAGTTGGGGACTCTACCCCCCCCCCGGGCGAAAGACAAAATAATAAACTAAAGTTTATTATGCGGTTACGTCTGAACTTCTAGTGATAGGTCTACTACCACAAAAAATATATGTTCAAATGAAACAATTCGTATGATGGTGGGCCCCAAGTCTGCGCACCTAACAATTTGAGTTAAGATAACATGAATTTATTCTTATTTCACAAAATCTTTCAGTTGATAATGTTTCTTACATCATAATGAGTTAGTGTACCAAATATCTCATAAAAATTTGAAAGAAATATATGATTTTCTTGGAAAAAACCTCGGGCAGTCATTTTCAGAATGAAAAAAAAAATGGTACCCCATGTCTGCGCACTCATTCACTTTGCACACGATTCGGGGATTTTTGATGACAAAAGGATGCATTTTAAGACCGTCACATGAAATGCCCTGAATTCATTATTTTTCCACAATTTTGAGTCGGATTTTTTATGAATACCTGTCTATGCATTGAATGTGTAAAGTTCGTGCTCGTTGCGTATCTTCTTTTACTAGAATCGCGCAGATACGCGGGTGCGCAGACATGGGGGAACTGACTCATATAAGTATGGAGGATGGCCCGCTTTCAGCGGCCCATACCCTTGTTCTTCCATGGGGTCCTTTAAACGTATGGTCAGTTCCCCCATGTCTGCGCGCGGTCTCCCAAGTCTGCGCACCCGCGTATCTGCGTGATTTTAGTTATAGAAGATGAGTAACGAGCACGAACTTTACACATGCACTACATAGACAGGTATTCATAAAAAAATCCGACTCAAAATGGTGGAAAAATAATGAATTCAGGGCATTTCATGTGACGGCCTCAAAATGCAGCCTTTGTCATCAAAATCACTGAATCGTGTGCAAAGTGAATGAGTGCGCAGACCGTATGGGGTACCATTTTTTTTCAATCTGAAAATGACTGCCCGAGGTTTTTTCAAGAAAATCCTATATTTCCTTTCACTTTTTAATGAGAAATTTGGTACACTTACTTTTAATAATTATAAGGAACACTATTAATCAAAAGATTTTGTGAAATAAGAAGAAATTCATGTTAAATCTTAACTCAAATTGTTAGGTGCGCAGACTTGGGGCCAACCATCATAAATCTTTTCAAAGATTTCTGCACTGCAATAATTAAGGTACCCGTATATAATTTATATCAACGTGTTGAACCATATTTTAAGCTAATCGAGATATAAAGACGATTTATATTAATAGATACGAAGACAATTAATAACCAAGATGACGTTCAACATAATAAAATGTACATAACTTTTTTTAATAGTTTTGTTTTATTGAAAACAGATTAATAAACCAATATATGTTTACAACATCGTCATATATGACGATGTTGAGTGAATCCCCATTTCCACAGATACTTTTCTTCTTTCCAAACTATAAAATTTGTCTTCAAAATATTTTGTATTATTTTTTTTATATGTTAGTTATCATGATTATAAATACTTGTTAAATGTATGAAAATGATTTGAATCAATATTTATGTTATTTCTGTTGGGAAATAAATCTGAATCTGAATATATATGGTGTCATCCTCGCTGCTATTGTTTTCAAGAAGTATTCCTGCAATAATAGAGCGGGCCCCTGCATTTTACCAAACTCAAATACATGCTCATTACGGTTTATACATCTTTTCGATTGTCACAGCTAGTCAATCCCACAAAAAATGTTCTTGTATCGTGATTGCATAAATTTGTTACAATTTTAAAAAAAATACAGAAACTCGATCCTGCAACAAAAAAAGATGATATATAGCACAGAACAAGACAATATAGGACCCAGGTAGGAGAGATGCAATGACACCGCATAACACATAATGTACAGAAATTATATTGTGAATATGTTTACCTGCAAAAATTGTTCGCTGAGTCTCTCATCAAAGTAATACTTTTCTTGGGATGTAGGCAGGGTGAGTTAGCTGATGACGGGTCTTCTATAAAATGCCTGTACTATTTGACTCCTTAATTCACTCAACGGCAGACCTGAACATCTCTAGTCGTTGTAACTCCTAGTCATTCTGTCTGCCTTTGAATCCAATCTTGCCAAAATACAACATCCCTTTTCCAGTGGAAAAATTCTGGTTCACGACCTACATTAATATGTACAAGGATGCGCTGGCCGTCGGAGAGTTTCTTGGTCGGATTACAGCTCAGTGAGCGATCAGCTGTTTTCTATTCAGAATACCGCGCCTGTTGACCTCCCCTCGGTTTTCTAACAGGTAACAGTACACCGCGTGTGTTACTGCTATATTGTGGGCGGCAATGGCTTTCTGTGTTGCAATGAGTGAGGCCCGCGGCGCGCGCTTTATTGAACTCGCTCGTTTTCTGCCCAGGATGTAACGAAAGGCTAGCTTTTGTATTCAGCCCAAATAACGACGTTAGCGAAGGACTTACGATGATAATGATTACTCACGTGACTTCCTTTTATGAGTATGACACTGCTATATCTCTATTTATGTAAGATAAAATTATCTGCGAGAGTAAATGAGAGAAAAATTAGATAGAATAGACAGTTACCAGTAGGCCTACTCACCTAAAAAATTACAGTAACAGTCCGCAAATCTAGACTAATGATTCCAAGGGTCGGAAGTATTACACGATCAGCTGTGAAGCGGTGAATATCAACTGATATTGCCCTTGGAGTTGTCGTCTATTTCCTCTATGATGTGCAATCAGAAACAATCAAACCCCGCTATTAAATTATCTTGGGGAAAATTATAATGATAGCACACGTGTGTAAACGCGATGTTTAATTTCAGAGGGGAGCCTGCGCGCACTTTGAACATAGCGTATATTGCGTGAATACTTAGGCGCGTAAAAGGTTTAAAGGGAACCATAATGGAGGAACTATTTTCATTTTTCATTTTATTTATTGTTTCTGAAACTTTTCATAAATTATACAAAGTAACCAAAAATACATAATACACCACAAAATATTTAACAACAATAAAACTTTTAAAAAGGTCGTATGATGGTGGGCCTCAAGTCTGCGCACATAACAATTTGAGTTCAGATTTAACATGATTTTTTTTCTTATTACACAAAATCTTTCAGTTGATAATGTTCCTAATATTATTAAGAGTAAGTGTACCAAATTTCTCATTAAGAAATGAAAGAAAATATAGGATTTTCTTGAAAAAACTTCGGGCAGTCATTTTCAGATTGAAAAAAAAATGGTGCCCCATGTCTACGCACTCATTCACTTTGCACACGTTTCGGGGATTTTGATGACAAAGGCTGCATTTTTGAGGCTGTCACATGAAATGCCCTGAATTCAATATTTTTCACCATTTTGAGTCGGATTTTTTAATGAATACCTGCCTATGTATTGCATTTGTAAAGTTCGTGCTCGTTGCGTATCTTCTTTAACTAGAATCGCGCAGATTCGCGGGTGCGCAGACTTGGGAGACCGCGCAGACATGGGGGAACTATTTTCTATTAAAAAAGGTCTTTAAAAGGTTGCAGTGGTTGCCATTCTAACCATGGCTTGACTCTGTGGCAACCCCGGAAAACAATTACAAAATTGTATTTAAAGGTCAAGTCCACCCCAGAAAAATGTTGATTTTAATAAATAGAGAAAAATCAAACCAGCATAACGCTGAAAATTTTATTAAAATCGGATGTAAAATAAGAAAGTTGTGGCAATTTAAAGTTCCGCTTATTTTTTCACAAAATAGTAAAATTCACAACACAGCCGTCATGCGAATGAGTCAGTCGATGGTGTCCATCACTCACTTTTTCCTCTGTTTCTTATTGTTTTAATTATACAGTATTTCATTTTATACAGATTCGACAATAAGGAGCAAGTTGACCAAACCGAATACTAAACAATTTTCAATGCCACATGTTCAGGGAGGAATATTAACTGTTGTTTCACTTTGGCTTGACAATGAGGAAAAAATTAGAATATTTCATATTTCAGGTATATATATCACAAAATACTAAAGAAATAGTGAGTGGATGACGTGCCCAGTGTCTTCGTTTGCATGCCGACCAGTATGTGCATATATATCTTGGGGGGGGGGTTAAATAGCAAAACTATTAATAGGCATATTTCAAAAGTAATAGTTAATCTGCGGAATAATGTTTTTTTTTGTCTCCAATGGGCGTGAGAAAAGTTGCACCATGAAATAGGTATTGACTATTCTTATCATGGATAATAACAAAAGTGTAATCTAACCACCCAAAACATAAATAGAGGCTTTTCTTCTCATTGTGAAGTATTTTCCTCGTTTTGTTTTTCATCTGTTATCGTTTCTTATTCTTGCATGCGATTGTCCGATTGGCATGTTTCCTATTATGAATTAACATCCATTGTGAAGTTTGTGAGTCAAGGTTATTAAATTCAGTTGTATAATAATCGCCTTATCATCTCTATTACTTCCTTTAAAGATTAAGGTGGGCTTTAAACCAATTCACAACCCCCCCCCCCCAGAAAAAAAAAGATTCAATGCTAATCCGTTAACTGGGCGTTTAAACTATTCTGTTTACTATAACCTTACATTGATGTAGGTTTTTAGTAAACTGGGCGTTGTGGCTTGCGCCTGTAATCCAAGCTGTGGGGGAAGTTACAAATTGATGCAGAGGTTCGAGGTTCGAGCCCTGATCACGTCTTTCGGATGGTGACGTTAAAGGTCGGTCCCAGACGTAAATAATCATATCTGATTGATACACGTCTGACAAAACTCGAATATACACACACACACAGTTCAAAATAAACAGCGCATGCAGCATTGTATAAATTTCTTAAACAGTGTTTTTACTGATGTTGTTTAAAGGTTTGCATGGTGGCGTGTACATTGCTGATGTGGTTTACGGTACAGTGTTATAGAAACAGTGGATAGAAGAGGAGAAGTGGATAGGCGCGAAAGTGGAGATTTGAGAGTAGAGTATTCTTTCTTGAAAAAAATAGTCCTGAAAAGGACTGTAAACCGGAAGGATATCAAGCCAGCATCTCCTCATCAGCTCTACTACTCAAGCTGTTCTCACTCAACATTTCTTCTGGTTTACAGTCCTTTTCAGGACTTTTTTTTCAAGAAAGAATACTCTACTCTCAAATCTCCACTTTCTCGTCTATCCATCCACGGTTTCTATAACACTCCACATGGTGTACCGTAAACCACATCAGCAAGTGTTTTACTGTCAGTGTACATGTATATTAGGGAATAGAGCGGCGCCATGGTGTGGGGACAGCGGGGCGCCAACCCCCACATGATTTTTCGAAGAGTGAAAATAATGAAAGCAAAGAAAGGGATAAAGAGGTAGAATAACGAAGAGAGGAGGAAGTAATATGTACACAGTAAAAACGCTGTTTAAGATTTTATACAACGCTGTTTACTATATGAACCTTACAGTAGGGGAAGGCGGGGTAAGTTGTGACAGTTTTTGCTTTTTGCATGTTAGAATTGACATGATTAATAATCTTGTCGAAATAAGTACCTTGCCTTGAAATTTTGAAATTTAATTCTTCTGAAATATTTTCCACCTATATATAACTTTCTATCCCCACACTGAAAGTCATCGTGACCTTTGAAAAAAACGATGTCAAATGGCTCATCTTGCCCCATACAGGGCTTATGGGGTAAGTTTGAGCAACCTTCTGGGGTAAGTTGAGCCACAAAAACTATGTACAAAATGTATGAGGGGAGAACCAGCATGTCAATTTTTTGTTTAAAGTCTTTTCACTTGCTAATTCTCTAAATACTAACATCCTTTAGAAGGAAAAGAGCAGTCATGTAAATTTGCTCCTTTCAGCCAGCATTTCAATCGATTTTTATGGTTTGTTTGTTTTTAAGATACATTACCATAGGAATTACCATGGCTCAACTTGCCCGATACTGTTTGGCTCAACTTACCCCAGTCCGAACTGAGTGCGATAATTTTGTATCCACACATTTATTATGCATCCATCATATAAAAGACTATGACAAGAATGAAGATCCATACCTGGACTAATAATCTTGTTATCACGTATTTATTATATTCAAGACGTGTGTGTTTATAAAGCACTTATCTTTTTCACACTCTTTTTTACTTTTTTGGCTAAAATTCATGTTTTTCCCTCTAAAAAAACTACTTTTTGTTTCAAAGTTAAAAACAATGTGGTGGGGTTAGGGGTTTTGCTATGGGTCATCAATACATGACACCACCACAATGTCTGACTCATTCATTATTGGCCTGGGGCTGGTGGCTCAACTTACCCCTATGCTCAACTTACCCCGCCCTCCCCTATTTGTTTAACCGTTTAAACAATCATGTTTAATTTATGGAAGATTAGATATTGAAAATTAAACTTTGTTGCTTAAGATTTTATTACTGTAAGGTTCATGTAGTAAACAGCGTTGTATATATATTTTTTTACTGTGTATAAATTGAAGTATGCATGGATCACGCAACATACTAACATGCCCCAAGCAACCTCTGTTTGAAAAAAACGTAAGTGATGTATGAATACATCATTATAATTGAACACAATTTCATGCTAATCATTATCTGTCTGAATGTAAATGATTGTATGGATATACAACTTACGATAGAACGTTTTTAATCTCTCAGACTGAGCGATTATCTTATCCTTCTCCTGTGACAGTTGCCATGGCAACGGATTTCTCGGATAACCAGATATAGAGGACAACTTGGATTAAATGCATAATCTGAAGATTAGAGCCAAGCTTGTATCATATTCATCGTTGATCTGCAATCTCTGAAAGCGAATTGTGATCAGTGGTTTATGAAGTTTATCGAATGAACAACAGACGGGGGCAATTAAGAAAAAATAAGAACAAAAGGAAGGAGAAGAAGAAGAAAAAGGAAGAAGTGGAAGAAGAAGAAGAAGAAGACTAAAGAAGAAGAAGAAGAAGAAAAAGAAGAAAATGAAAAAGAAGAAAAAGAAGAAGACTTTTGACTTTTCAAAATGAAACTTTATTTACAATCAAGCTATAACATAATTATATACAAATAAAATATCAGAATACTTTGTAAGTACATTAAAAGACTCATATAAACAAACCAAGAGATAACATTAAACAACCAGTAAAGTAAAGGTGAAGAAGAAGGAGGAGGAGGAGAAGAAGAAGAAAAAAGAAGGGGAGAAGAAGAACGAAGAGGAGGAGGAGACGGATAAAGAAGAAGAACAAGAAGAAGGAGAGGCGGAGGAAGAAGAAGAAGAAAGGGAGAAAGTAGAAGAAGAATAGAATGAGAGGACGAGGAAAAAGAGGAGGAAAGAAGAGGTATAGAGTAGAAGAAGAAAGAAGAAGAAAAAAAACGAAGAAGAACAGATAAGAAGAAGAGGAAGAAAAAAAGAAGTATATAAAAGAAGTAGAACTAAAAGAGAAGAAGTAAAAGGAGAAGAAGAAGAAGAGACGGGAACTGAAAAAAAAACACAAAACAAAAAAAGATGTATCTCGAAAGAAGTCAGGCTTGAGTTTATGATTTTAGGATAACAAAAAAATGACTCCTTGATCTTTATAGGGAGTCCACAAGATTACGGAAATTGTTTAATCTATCATTCCACTTTCTGTCTGTCTGGATTAGATTGAAAGCCGTATAAATTGACCGGGAAATTGACACGTATAACCTCGCTCACCAATCGGATGATATGTAGCCTGGTCAAGGGACATGTACAGTTTGAAGATCCCCGAATAGATAAGTAAATAAAAACTAACTAAATGAATAAGTAAATATAAGTTAATGAATTGATTAATTAATAAAATAAATCGATAATCAAACAAATAGATAAATAAACAAACAAAGAAATTAATAAGCTAGATAAAATTAATTAATGAATAAATAAATGAATGAATAAATTAATAAGTAAATGAATATATGAATTAATAGATAAATAAATGAATTAATAAATTAAATAAAGAATTGAATAATTATAATAATTAAATAATTAATCGAATTATTAATTCAATAATTGAATTAAATAATCAAATAAATAAATAAGAATAAATAAATAAATAAATAAATAAATGAATAAATAAATAAATAAATAAATGAATAAATAAATAAATAGATAAATAAATAAATGAATAAATAAATAAATAAATAAAATAAATAAATGAATGATAAAGTAAATTTTCCTTGAAGAATCGAAGCACGGCGGATAAACTGCAAGGGTTTCACATCACATCATCAGACCTTTTTTTAAACATCTAGGTCTACAGAAACCCTGTATACCCCAATTGTTATAAAGTTTCCCTTCACGTATAGACCGTTATAAAACATTGCAATTGTATTGCATACTTCTATTATATTTTGTTTTTCAAATTGTCAAAATCATTTTTAGGGGAAGGGTGGGGGAGGTACAAAAAGATAATATTGCGGCCCTCCATATTTCCATTGGGGTCGCCCCCTCCCCCAAGGATCGACGAGTCTGGCTGGAAGGGCCCCCTTTCTTCTTGCTCATGTAACAAACTCAGTTATTATCAGGCCTATTTTGATAAACTTGGAAACATATAATATAGATAGGCCTTTATGTATAATATTATTGTCCTTTCTTTTCAATTTATGAGACCCTAATAAGTTGGTATAGGTGGCGTCCTGTAACATGTGTAAGAAAGATGAATGCGCGATAAAAAATGATGACTTATTATTTTGCATAGACCGGTCACTTCTTTTGGCCAAAAAAAAAAAAAAATTCTGAAGAAAATAGAATGACGGGGGGGGGGGCTGAAAATGACAAAAATAGAGAAGTATTAAAGGACAAGTCCACCCCAACAAAATACAAAATGATTTGAATAAAAAGAGAAAAATTCAGCAAGCATAACACTGAAAATTTCATTATAATCGGATGTAAAATAAAAAAAGTTATGGCATTTTAAAGTTTCGCTTCATTTCACAAAGCAGTTATATGCACATCTCCGTCGGTATACTCATTCACTATTTCTTTTGTATTTTATTATATGAAATATTTTTATTTTCTCTTCATTGTCCAATATTTTAACATTTTGTGCTTCAGGCAAGGAAGTCATTATCGTCAAATTCGTAAAAATTGAAATATTGTATAATTTAAACAATAAAAACAAAAGAAATAGTGAGTGAGTGACACCATCGACTCTCTCATCTGGATGTAACTGGCTCGTTCATATAACTATTTTGTTAGAAATAAGCGAAACTTTGAAATGTCATAACTTTCTTATTTTACATCCGATTTTGATGAAATTTCAGCATTGTGATTGTTTCATATTTCTCTATTGATTCAAATTAACATTTTTCTGAGGTGGACTTGACCTTTAAAGAGAGAGAGAGAGAGAGGGGGGGGGGGTGGTCTAATAGGGATCGCTGGACGGTTTTGAAAGCCAGCCGGGGGCTGACCATGCAAAAAAAACACATTGGCCCGAGTTCTCAACGGTTGGCCAACTTGAGAAATGCAAAATGTAGCCTTCCGAATACTAATGACGTCAAATGACGCGTTTTAGCCCTTGGGCTACATTAACCCACCACCGTTAATTCGGGCCATTTAAGTCAGTTTAAAAAATGTATTTACCCTTTCTTTCAAATCAATGCCTCATATGACCTCATCTGGCATGTCTGGGATTTGTTATTTAAGTTTGCCATTATGTCAACCACCATTGCAACAGGGCTAAAATATGTATAATAATCTCATAAACCCTATTAAAAAAAGAAATATGTATTTTGTCCTGAAAATTGAAGATTCTGGCCAAAGCTTGTCAGCCTGAACAAGATGCGTAACTATATACTTACTGCGAGCGCTAGCAGAAAATGTTGATATACATTCTGGTCTGATCGAAAGGAGACCTGTTAAGGACTGTTTGCAGTTAAGCATGAATACGATATAAATTTCAAAAATCAAATAATACGAGCGCGAAGCGCGAGCTGAAATTTTTTATTTATTTGTTTATTTACTTATTTGTTTCTGCATGTCATGATAATGTACATAGTGTAACCATCACAAAAATTGATTACATTGAATTTTACATAATAATAATGTATAATTATG
Source organism: Lytechinus variegatus (assembly GCF_018143015.1). Lineage (NCBI taxonomy): Eukaryota > Metazoa > Echinodermata > Echinoidea > Temnopleuroida > Toxopneustidae > Lytechinus > Lytechinus variegatus. The sequence continues at coordinate 19,988,484 of NC_054745.1, read as the reverse complement.
ATGATTAACATAACATTAACATAACTGATTATAACAAGGTTGCAGACATGTAGTGGTATGACAAAATAAGCAGATGCTTGAGCTTTGGTCAGACCTTTGGATATATGAAATGCATATAAGTATAAATACAATACTGAAAAGTCAAAACTAATGATTACTCAAAGAAGGGAAAGAAAAAGAAAAACAAAACAAAGAAAACTAAATAAACAAATTATTATGTTCCACAACTATTTACAAATATTTACAAGGAGTGTGTGAGGCGTAATAATACTTGAAATTATATCAATCCTCAAGTTTAAAATGTACAGTATACAACAAAATGTGTCTTGCTAAAAAAAATTACATTTTAGAGACAAGTATGCGTTTTACCGCATTTTTGAAGGAATGCACTGATAATATATTCCTAATACTAGTAGGTATCGAATTCCAAACATCAGGTCCATAATGTCTGACACATTTGTGAGCCAACAGTGTGCGAGGGTTATACAAATGCATATTAGATGCTTGTCTTGTGTGGTAGGTATGGAAAGTATTATTTTGTTGAAACATATTGGAAAAGCAGGTAGGTAACATTTTGGCATTAAACCGATACATAAAAAGGGAAGTTTGAAGAAAATGGACATCATCAACAGTAAGACATTGCAGCTTAATAAAAAGAGGGCGTGTATGATCACGGTAACCAACTCCAGCACAAACAGATAAATTCGGATTGCTTTCTTTTGCAACAAAAGAATTGGGTTTGTGACACTCGTTGATGTTGCCCAAAGAATATTGCAATATGACACGTAAGGTAGAATAAGAGTATTGTACAACATGTAAAGTATTTCATAAGGTACAAGGTACTTAACTTTATACAGTATTCCTATAGGCCTATATTTCGAGAAATTGGTTTACTGATGTGTATCATGTGATCATTCCAGTTAAGTTGATCATTGATTATAGACCCCAAGGAACCTCGTAGATGCCTGTCTTTCCAGCAAAGCATTGTCAAGTTTCAATCTTAAATCATGGTCAGCACATGACTTCCTGCCTTTAAAGTGTACATAATTAGTCTTTTCAACATTCAGTGATAACATAATACTTCGAAACCAATTAGATAATTTCGGAAGTTCGACATTAATGGTGTTTTCTAAGATATCAATATCACGGTATGATAGGAAAACACTTGACGTGTCATCAGCAAATAATATATAATTCAATGTGTTTGATACCAAACAAATATCATTAATATAAATCAGAAATAATAATGGACCCAATATAGGACCTTGCGGCACACCGCACCTCATAACTGATATACCAGAATGAGAATAGTTATAGCATGTGTATTGTCTTCTATTTGAAAGATAACTAGTAAACCAATTAAGGGCAACGCCCCTTACTCCCATATGTTGGAGTTTATAAAGCAGTATTGAGTGGTCAAGGGTGTCAAATGCCTTGCTCAGGTCCATAAATACACCAATAACGTGCTCACGATTAGCCAGAGAACTAGATACATAGTCATAAAATTTCAACAACGCAAGGTCCGTTGAGTGAGACCTGCGAAATCCAAATTGGTTGGGATTAAGTAGGTGGTTTTTGTCAAGAAAGGCAATCAGTCTGTTAAAAACAATTCTTTCTAGTATTTTTGAGCAACTAGGCAAAATTGAAATTGGTCTATAATTACTTATAACGGTCATGCTTTCCCTTTTATGAACAGGAATAACCTTGGCTAGTTTAAGAGAGGAAGGGAATACACCAGTTAAAATGGACAGATTACAGATATGCAGTAAAGGAGTTAGGACTGAGCCAATTATTTGTTTTAACAATTCTGAACTTATTTCATCATGCCCAGATGACCTACTATTTTTAAGAGACTTTTTGACAAATCGACCTAAAAATTGACATTGCCATTATGTCAACCACCATGGCAACAGGGCTCAGGGCTCAAATATATATAATTATCTCATAAACCCTATTAAGAAAAAAGAAATCGAAATTTCATGTATTTTGTCCTGAAATATTAAAGATTCTGGCCAAAGCTTGTCAGCCTGAACAAGATGCGTAACTACATGTATATACTTACTGCGAGCGCTAGCAGAAAATGTTGATATACATTCTGGTCTGATCGAAAGGGGACCTGTTAAGGACTGTTTGCAGTTAAGCATGCATGAATACGATATATATTTCAAAAATCAAATAATGCGAGCGCGAAGCGCGAGCTGAAATTTTTATGACGAATCGACCTAAAAATTCGTAAGCACTTTTTGCAACAATGAACATGATGGGTAATTGGGTATACAACTAAACATTGAGAGCGCGAAGCGTGAGCGGGGGAATGAGAATTAGACCTAACAGCAGGTTATATTGGCCTACGCGACAAATTTAAATAACGCGAGCGCGCATGCAGCGCGCTGTAAATGTTGATATATCAATAAAACCGACAATTTTCCAGAGCACTTGTTGAGAATCAATTTGTAAATCAAACAAAATAATGAAAGCTCGAAATATGTTTAGTACATTGACATAAAAACATGACATTTTAAGCTTTATATTAACCTATTTATTGAGCAAGAAATGTATTTCATCGAACATGCAATGCTAGGGCGCGAAGTTCGAGCAAAACATTTTAGTGACATGAAATATATATTTCTTATTTTTCAAATGTTTCCCTCACCTTATTGTATTCAGTCGTCTTCCTCCTCCTTTTCCCTCTTCTTTTTTTCTCTGTTCTTTTTTCTCCTCTCTTCAGTCACCCATTCTTATTAAAAAAATATAATTTCTCCCCCTTTCCCCTTTTTTTTGCTCCGCCAATAGGAGGGGGGGGGGGGGGGGGGTGAACCCCTCGCGCCCCCTGAATCCGCCTTTTCATAATTAACAATGATTGTCTTTATGAACTATCGAATTATATGACAAACACACCTCTAACTTTATGAACCAATAAGAAAAGCAGATTTAAAGAATTCAGGATGAACAGCTGTTTGCAGGTAACTTCCAAAATCATCCTAAAAATGTATGAATTTCGTCCTTCTTCGAAGACTTTCATCAGTCTTGTTTATTTTCTGACCGTTTTCCTTCTAAAATCCCGGGCCCGTCTTACAAAGACAGTGCGATTGATCTGATCAATCGCAACTATGGACATCCAGCAACGTCAACATCTATTATGCATGTTTGTTCAAATATTTCTAGCTGTGATGTATGTTCTTGCATTTATTGTTTTCTTGAAATTCACTGCGCTTCTCTTTGAATAAAAAGGACATAGTGCAAGTTTTTCGTATAAAAAAACATGACACTGATGGATTTCCATAGTTACGATTGATTGGATCAATCGTAACTCTTTGTAAAACGGCCCCCGGTCACTTCCCCACTTCCCCCCCCCAAAAAAAAAAAAAGAAGAGAAATTAAAATTAGGAACGCTTCACGATTGTGCGTGTCATCTTTGTGCAAGGGGCCATGCTAATCTTCTCTGTATCGTTCCAATTTTAGTATGTGTCAACAATTTCTTGTCGACACGGAGGTGCAGAGATCGTCAGGTATTTATAAACATTTTCTTTTATCTCAATTAAAATCCAGTTAGTATTTTGTAGCCACCCATATCAAACGTTTGCAAAACGTTTCTGATGACCTTTCTCGCTTTCTCCGCGAGGTGGCAGCAGAGCTGAAGTTAATGACATTCCGACTGTCAAAATTTGCTCCACCGAACTACGGATAAATGCTACATCATATGGGCAGGAATTTCATAGTTTTCGTTGTTTTTCAATCATCTCAACAGGGGTAAGTGTGAAGTAAATAATTTGAAATGAGACATTTATGTTTGAAGCATCAATATGTTATTAACGGTGCGGAAAATTGCCTAGAGTATCGCTTCTTTTTGGAATAAATGTTTGCTTAGTCCCGTTCGTTGGAAAAAGTATTGGTTTATCTGCCAGTCAAAACTCGGAATAAGAAAGAATTTTCCTGTCCTAACTAACTGAGGCTGAGCATGAAGAAGGAGAAAAAGGTGGTAAATAGAGAAATGTAAATGTTGAATACTAATGTCGTAAAAAAATGAAATTGAAAAAATTATGGTAATAAAGGGGAAGTTCAAAAGTTTATTGTCATGATTGTAAAAACAGAAAAAATGATAAAAAATATTGCCGAAGGTTTGAGAAAAATTCATCAAATAAAAAGTTTTTAGAAATTCAATTGTTTGATTTGTGACGTCATGTGCAAGCAGGGGAGCGTTTCATCAACATTTTTGTCCGACAAGTTGTCGAACTGACATCCTCCGTTTTGATTGGCTGAGAATCACTGTTTCTATGGTAACTGTCAGATAAAAGGGAACTTGTCGAATAAAACGTCCGAGAAGTCCTTTCATGAAACGTTCCCCAGCATTCATAGCGAATGGTAAAAAATCAATGAAATGTCATTTTCTCAGAAAATTGAAAATGGTTTTCACTGTACGGTATGTTACATATAAGAATAATTGTAAAAGAATATTAAAAGCAATTACATTCATCTCTTTTTAGTTATTTCCCTTTAAGGATAGCCAAGAAATGTAAAGAACTTTCCAGAATGTCTTTTTATTATGCAGGCCTTGCCTATTTAAAGGCCAAGGAGTTTTATTGTTGAATAGGGAAAAGCCAAACAATTGAATTGTATTGGTAGTGGAAATGAATAGGCTTAGGTATTTTGTTTACACATGTTGATTTCAATGAGGTCATTCAAGAATGTTTTAGAAATAAAGAAGCTTCCAGAAGAGTGAATTCTAGAAGCTTGTAGATTAGTTGAAATTTGAGAATGATCTAGAATACTTGAAATTTAGTATTTAAGGCTGGCAGGTACCTTTTGTAAATATCAATAGACAAGTCATTTCACACCCGATCATGAATAGAAAACAAAAGATAGGAACCATACAAAATTTGAAATTTATGCATTTTATATTACATAACACACGGGGCACCTGCTCGTTTATGACGTCGAAAATCGTTTTGGAGGCAGCGTAGCTCAGTCGGATGGAGCGCATGTTTCGGATAAGGTCGTAGATCTCAGCGTGAGGGGTTAGAGTCCCGCTCATGCCGAAATGCATCTAACAAAAAATCTGATGCTACAGTGTTGTGTGTTAGCGTGCATCACCAAGTATTCATTGCAGGTGTGAATGCAGTTGGAAAACACTCCGTCCATCGGAAAGGACGCAAATGTTGGTCCCGTGTATAGGAGAGTAACAACCAATGCACGTTAAAACCAATACACTATTCGTCAAAGAGTAGGGTGTTCACCCGGTGTATTGCACCTGCCGGTCACGGCAAAATTCAGGTTAAGTCAAGCTTGGCGTTCATGTGCCATAATAATCAATATAATGATTGTGGGCATTAACGGAAAGACAAGACAAATCCAAAACTTTAAACTATCTTACTCTTTAAAAGATTTTTCTCAAACCTTCACCAATATTTTTTACTATTTTTTTCTGCTATTTTTACAACAAAGTTTTCTTCAGGGTGAACAGCACGTGTCATTCAGTAGTGAATATTTGCGCCAGCATAATTTGCGGTAATTTTATTTATAACTTTTCTGTACTTGAATCAGTTTAGTAAAAATTTAGTCTTAGTACTAGGGACAGTGATTTTCTGTTTCAAAAAATGGCCTTTTCCGTTTCAGAAAATCTCAAATTCCGTTTCAGCATGTCAGAAAACGGAAATTCCGTTTCCCCATACACTTTGTACACACGGAAAAGTGACAATTCCGTTTACACATTGAATAGCAAAATCACAGTGCGTACACTCGCACTAGCCAAAATTTGTATCTGCTACTGGACCAACAACACAATAAAATCCGTTCTAATCGGATCTATGCGGGTGCATTTAAGAATTTTTCGATCACATTTAGCATGCATACATCCTCACCTTTCACATAAGTAGCATTATTTTGCAGTGAAATTTAATTTCATCGATAATTTTGGGGTTTTTTGGACATCGTTATCATCTGACAACGGCTTTCGCCAATCCGCCATCTTGGATTTTAAGACCACGATATCGTGCTGTTACATCTTCAAACGTAGAGGGCAGCAACACACGACCATGCAGTTGAGCGATATGAAGCTCAACCCGGGCAGGCCGGGTACGGGCGCGGGGTACTATCGAGTGTGATGATGTCGAGAGCAGTCACGATGTGTGAATTGTCATGATTGTAGCGAAGTGAGATCGTGTTTTCTGGGGTTTTGTGGCCATTTAATACTCTCATTTTGTTGTTATTTTGGAGTAATTTCTGTTGCTATTCTGTGTATTTTGAGGGAAAATACGTTTTCCGTGAATTTCCGTTTGAAATGCCACTTTCCGTTTCAAAAGGCCTTTTCTGTGAATTCCGTCCGTTTTCCGCTATCGCGGAAAATCACTGTCCCTATAGTATGTAGTAGTCTCCTCATGGCTCAGTAGAGAAAAGATAACCTGTGCACCACAATCAGTTTTGGCGATTTAAATCATGCTCCAACTCCAAGTGGCAAGTCCAAAAATGAAAATAATTGCTTGATTGTTGAGAAAATAACTTATTTCAGCTGCACAAATGCCAATTTTCAGTGCTTCTGTCAATTTTGATATACATGTGGAAGTTGGTTAATTATAATTATCTGCAATACCAAACGGACCTCTTTCAGCTCTAAACATGAGGCACCCCAGAAGTCTTCACTCAGCTGCGTGCGACTTCATTCTGAAAACAGTGCGTGCGCGTCACCAGCACGCATTTCCAATTCAATCGGCCGATGTTTAGGAAAGTGCCATATTTGGAAGGGTTTCGAATTTCCCGCCATGATAGATCAAATACGTGCGGTGTTGGTAGCGATATTTCGGGCGAAATCGCTTCCCTCTTATGGGATTTGTTTTTGTCATCGATCTTTTGAAGTCCATAATTAGCGAGGGTCATAAGAATGATCTTTGGAAGTCAAAATCATGGATTTTACTCCTGGAATATTTCTTTTAGCAGCAACCTGGATCTACTTTGTGTGCAGTTCAATAGCAGGTACATGTATCACATGCCATGCATGCAAGTCCCCCGCCAGTGTGGGTCCCTGTAGTTGTGGGGAGGGAGTTTAAGTCATTTTCGTTCGATAATTTGAACCGTCCGATGTTTGAGGGTTCTATGTTCTCACAGCAAGAGAACTTTGCATACACAAAGCAGTATATCCCGACTAAACGAAAAATTAGACTCAAGTATAGTCAAGTCCTATAATATATACTTCTATTACATGTACATGTAACTGGTTAAGAATTATGTTTACATCAATATGATTTCGACCTTTTTGTTCTTTTTTTTTTTTCCTGTATATATACGCATATATGAATAAGTCATCATCATTTTCTTCATTTCCAAGGAGGATCCACTCTTTACAAGCTTTGCTTTTAATAATGGACCCCCTAATTTTCTTTTATGCTCAATATTATTATACTGTTTTTTTGTCTCACCTGCGAAGCAGAGTGAGACTATAGGCGCCGCTTTTCCGACGGCGGCGGCGGCGTCAACATCAAATCTTAACCTGAGGTTAAGTTTTTGAAATGACGTCATAACTTAGAAAGTATATGGACCTAGTTAATAAAACTTGGCCATAAGGTTAATCAAGTATTACTGAACATCCTATTAGAGTTTCATGTCACATGACCAAGGTCAAAGGTCATTTAGGGTCAAAGGTCATTTAGGGTCAATGAACTTAGACCATGTTGGAGGGATCAACATCGAAATCTTAACCTGAGGTTAAGTTTTTGAAATGTCATCATAACTTAGAAAATATATGGACCTAGTTCATGAAACTTGGACATAAGGTTAATCAAGTATCACTTATATCCTGCATGAGTTTCACGTCACATGACCAAGGTCAAAGGTCATTTAGGGTCAATGAACTTTGGTCGAATTGCGGATATCTGTTGAATTCCCATCATAACTTTAAAAGTTTATGGATCTGACTCATGAAACTTGGACATAATAGTAATCAAGCATCACTGAACATTTTGTGCAAGGTTCAGGTCTCATGATTAAGGTCAAAGGTCATTTAGGGTCAATGAACTTTGGCCGAATCGGGGGTATCTGTTGAATTACCATCATAACTTTGAAAGTTTATTGGTCTAGTTCATTAAACTTGGATATTATAGTAATCAAGTATCTCTGAACATCCTGTGCGCATTTCAGGTCACATGACCAAGGTCAAAGGTCAATGAACTTTGGCCGAACTGGGTGTATCTGTTGAATTACCATCATAACTTTGAAAGTTTTTGGATCTGATTCATGAAACTTGTACATAATAGTAATCAAGTATCACTGAACATCCTGTGCGAGTTTCAGGTCACATGATCAAGGTCACAGGTCATGTAAGGTCAATGAACTTTGGCCAAGTTGGGTTTTTTTGTTGAATAACCATCATATCTCTGTAAGTTTATTGGTCTAGTTCATAAAAAGTGGACATAAGAGTAACCATGTATCACTGAACATCTTTTGCGAGTTAGAGTAGTATTCAAAGTCAGCACTGCTGCTATATTGAACCGCGTGGTGCAGGTGAGACGGCCAGAGGCATTCCACTTGTTTGTTTTACAAAGTAAGAATGCTCGTCTGTAAAATTATACTTGATATTTTGTATTGTGTTTTTGAATCGAAATGGAATAAAAAATTGAATAGAAGAATTCAGTTGCGTTTGATTTTTGAGTTCGGATTTATGAATTATTACTATTATTATTTTGTATTTTGTTTTTGAATGGAAATGGAGTAAAGAATCGAATTGAATAGAAGAATTCAGTTGCGTTTGATACTTTGATTTTTGAGTTGGGTTTCATTACAGTTGCTGTCTGCATTGGACCTATTGCGCAACCTATGTGCATGCATGTCAAGTGCATTGTACATGTACATCTTTTTACAATACTTATATACTTGATAATTACTGTACTGTATATATTTATTTTATCTTGCAGAATGCCATGTTCCATAATGCAATGTTATACAGGATAGAAGATATTTGGATCTACAGTTTGTATTTTCATTGAAATCTGAATAGCAGACATCATGGTAAGTACATTGTACACACTGTCTTCCCAACCTTCCCAATCATAATAGTAATGTACACTGCAAGACAATAGTAATCATGACTTAGCCCCTATCTAGGCCGGGGTATTTTGGAATTTCATATGGCGGGGAGGGGGGGGAGGGGGTTGGTGGCCTCCCAGGCCCCCTTTGAGATCTCGGCCTTTGGCCACGCGATCGCTCCGAAAATTGGCACACAGGTTGTCGACATGTAGGACATAATCTACAAAATTGTATAGTAATTTATTTCATGCAAATTGCTATTAAGTGATTAAGTAATTTATGCATAATTATTATTAAATCAAAATCATACTTATTAATCAATTTCTACATGTATGTATTATATTGTTTTTGCAATTTATTACAAGACAAAACCCCTGCATGAGGGTAATGTATTTGTTTGATTTTTTTTTACAGTCAAAGAAGAATGCAGAATCAGTGAAGGTGGTGGTGCGATGTCGACCTTTGAACTCCAAGGAGATATCTCAAGGTCATAAGAGGATCGTTGATATGGATAATAAGAGAGGTTTGGTGGAGGTCACCAACCCTAAAGGAGCTCCGGGAGAACCAAAGAAATCTTTCACCTTTGATACCGTCTACGATTGGAAGTAAGTCCATTTGATCTCTAGAGTCTGTTTCATGTATGTTACCAGTATTCATTGAAATTTTGTAGGGAAAATTTACAATAATAATAACGATAATATACGTATATTTACCTAGAGAAGCCACTTCAGGGGGCCGTTTCATAAAGGACTTGCAACTGTTGTAACTTTACCATCATGTCAACTACCATGGTAACCTTGATTATGATTGGCTGCTGAGCCCAGTTACCATTGTGGCTGTTATGACAAAGTTACAATTAGTTGAAAGCCCTTTATGAAACGGGTCCCAGTTCTTAAAACTGTTCTCCCAGCGGGCCCTGCTATTATTATTACCCCGGCTTTCGCTGGGCTGCCTAGGTGCTCAAGCATTCAAGGAATTTCTTCCTTCGGGATGATACCCATTCACCTCACCTGGGTTGCGTGCAGCATATGTGTGGATAAATTTCTTGCCAAAGGAAATTCCGCCATGGCTTGAATTCGAACCCACGATCCTCTGTTTAAAAGTCAGAAGGCTAATCCACTGGGCCACAATGCTCCACATAGGGGCTATGGGCAATGCTTGAAAGAGCCCTGGAAATACAAAATGAGCCCTTCAATTTCTCTGTTCTCTGCAATGTTTATGCTTATCCACTGTTGGACATTTAGGCAATCAGGGGCCCGTTGCATCAAACATTTTACCTGAGAAAACTCAGGTTGTTTTTACCGGAGTTTTTGCCCTGTGTTAAAGTCAATGGCATAGATCAGACTAACCTTTATAGTTTTCAGTTTTTAGAGTTTTCTCAGGTAAAAAGTTTTATGCAACAGGCTCCAGTTGTGAAAAGGAGCTCCTGAAAATAACAAAATAACTATATATGTTTTTGCCTGGTAGGCGTACATCCATATGCTGGCCTGTTTGTTATTGGTATGTTGAGATGATTATAAAAAGAAAAGATGGTGCGAGGATGTCATATGTGAATTCTAATATTTTGAATGTTGATATGGAGTGGTATCATGCTACATGTACTTGCACAGTGCCCTAAATCTCTCCATGCATGCTTCATGTACATTTATCTGCACAATGCTGATATTAACCCTAGTAGACTGTGCTATTTCGATGCCGTAGAAGACTGGGGTCTTTTGGTCTCAAAAGTTGCACGAGACTAGAAAGTAAAAAGTCAGCAGGCGACGCTGTCAAATAAAATTTGCGCAGTAGATTTGACACGAAAAATGTTGAGTAGGCTGAATTATATTGACACGTTTTTCTTAATTTCAATGTAGCTTTTGTGTATTATTAAACACAGGAAATATTCTGTAGTACTTATGAAAGTAATACATGTATTTGGTTTTGTTACACAGATAATTACATGTAGGTCAACTGACACAGTACAATACAATACAATGTATGTGAAGAATCAATATTATTCGGTAAATTGTATTATAATTTATTCTAAATTTTGTTATTATATGCAGGCAAAAATAGCACACATAATACATACATTTCTTTATTTTAAAAAATATCTGTAAGTTCTGGTTGATTTTGACATACTTTCTTGAAAATAATGGAAATATGGAATAAAATTTTGAAAGGTCTGATTCTGTACAGAAATGTGATTACTTTGGTCATTGGGGGACTGTACATATTATGATCGTTATTTATTTATTTTTTTAAACAAGTGCACACCTAGTTACCAAAAATGCATATACATTTTATAGCATCTCCACTTATTTGAAAGAGGATAAAAGAGCATTGTAGATTAAATACTTTGCTCACGGGCATACATGTACATGTACATGTAGGTGCCGCGGCCGGGGATCGAACCCCGGACTTTCCATGTACATGTAGCCAGGCACCACAGCACCTCAAATATATATATTTTTCTATTTTTAACACAATATAAAACTTTATGCACATGTACACTGTACATGTTCATGTATGCATTGCACCTTATGTTTTTTTTCTGAGTGCATATTTGGATTCATTGTTTGTTTGTTTGTATTTACAAAATACATACATGTACATGTTCAAATTTAACACATTGTACATCGTATAAATCATGGAAGACAGCCCATTTCAGCAGTATACAAAATACTACTGTTCTTCCATTGGGTCCTTGAGGAATTTCCTTTCAGAAAATATACTTTTATTACTGTATTATAGGCTGTTGAAGTGGTGATTCAAAAGCAGAAATCATCATGTAACGCAAAAGTACAAAAGTAGGTCTATAAAAAGTGACATTATTCTAAAATATAAAGGCCTGTTTCAATGTGGTTTGACCTAGAAACGAAAGGTCATTATTAGATGTATGAATCTAGTCATGTTTTAGATACATTAGGTTGAATCTCAGTTGTTATTTGACCTTTTAATTGAGAAGCACATTTCAAAATTTGCTGTTTAATTTCCACATTTTTATGAATTTTTATGTTGAGATATTAAAAAAAAAAAACACATGGATTAATGAATGCAACTGGAATTGAACTCGATTGATTGTACATAGAAAGATCATGTCCTTAGGCTCCCTGGAAAGAAAGTGTTGATTATTAAAAAGAGTAAGCTTCAGTAAATGAGGGGAATTATGTTTTATTTAGGTTTTTATGTCAACATTTTATGAAGATTGACAAATCCTAAATCTTGGAATATACAATGTATGCAATTTTATCCATGGAGGTGCTGTGTACATGGGCATTTTCATGGTAACTGACGTTACACGGCACAATTGTACACTTCGTTGTGTGTACGATTATCTTTAAAACAACAAATGAAAAGTGCGTAAAATTGCGCCGTGTAACATCAGTTATCGTGAAAATGCCCACATGTACCTTTCATTATTGACTGGTGGACATCTTTACTAGACTTTTATTTTTTTAATATTCAAATTCAATACTCTTCAGTTTACATGCAGATGTACACGTGTGTGTTCCTGGCTCACCGATTTCTAGTAGGCAATGTGTAACATATTTCATTATATTTCATTATAATAGCGATCAGGGGCCCTTAAAAAAAGCTTTATCGTAGAACAATTTCTTGTAGAACAATTTCTTTTTACCCCTAAAAGTAGCCCTTAAAATGAAAAAAATAAATTACCCCCCCAAAATTCTGTGATTGTCCCAATATGGAGAAAAAATCCCAGGGCTATTGAATTATTTCCTGTTATAGTGATACATGTACAAGTATGTACATGTACATGTGTATGGCAAATCTGTGAAGCGAAAACGAATAACACCACATGGAAGTAGGCCGACACAATGTCGTCATAGTAATCGTGATTTAAAGGGAAATCCAACCCCCCAAAAAACTTGTTTTTATAAGGAAAAGAAAAATCAGACAAGTTGATAGGTGAAAGTTTGAACAATATTGGACAACCAATAAGCAAGATATGAATTTTTAAAAGTTGTAAATATTGGTAATCACTATACCCATGGAGATTTCAAATTGGCCACATATGGGATGTCATAGTGATGTAAGGCAAGGACTACTCTTCCATGTACTCCAATACATATTATGGCTAAAATGTCATTTTTCCCAAAAGTTTTATTTCAAATTATATTTTTCTTTCATGAGGACATAAAACAATATACTACATGGGTTATATTTAGATTACTGCCCCAGGGGAATGGGTACTTAGGAGAAAACCACAAATCTCTGATAATAAAGTACATGGCCTATGGGAAAGTTGTCCTTGCCCCTTGTCATAATTTACTTACCCAGTTGCCAATTTGAAATCTACATAGTATTAGTGATCTCAATTTTAAAGCAGCTATAACTTTCTTATTGCTTGTCCAATTTCTTTCGAACTTTCACCATTCTGCTTAATTTATTTTTCTCCTTCCCAACACAACATTTTATGGCCAAGGCTGGATTCCCCTTTAAAAAAATTATACTCTTTTTCGAAAGTGATCGACACACAAGTCTTTCCAAATGCCCCCTTTTCTGTGTTTCAGGTTTGTGACTTGAAACATGGTTACTACATGTATTAGTATTAGTTTTGACTATTTCAAACCCAACCATGATTCTGCAGAAATGTCTCTTAAAATGTTTTTTACGTCATTATTCAAGGGTAAAACAGTTGCGCATGAACACACCCTTGTACTAATTACAGTGACTGTACATGTATGAAACTTGTTTGAACTCTCCCTGTAATAATTACTCACCGCAATGATTGATGTGTGAACATACACTAGAGCTGATTGATATTGAGATTTGCTCAGTCTACCAATCGTCTCATTATATGGTTTCAGACCGCCTCGAAGTTCGCCAGTTCCAGGTATTCTCTGATCGGGAAATTTACCCCTATCAGAAAATACCAGGTATTTTGGTAATGTGAAAGCAAACTACGCGTAATTTCCCGAAAGAAAATACCCGCTAAATAGTAGGTACTTGGCGAAATTACGAGAACTTTCGTGGGGATTTTTCCAAGGTCGCAGGTATTTTGGCTATGTGAAAGCAAATTACGGGAACTTTTATCCCAGCGTGTCGTTGGGCGCGGCGGCGTGGGTGGCTGCTGGGCTAGTAATTTTGAATCTCCCGCCTTGCCTGCTTATCCAGACCACACTGCGCATGCTCGTAACTTCGGGAACTTATCCCGAAGGATATGTTTCGGGGCGGTGTGAATGCAGGAATAATTAACGGGTATTTTTTAGCCTTAAAAAGTTCTCGTAATTTAACGGGGATTCTTGTGTTCGAGGCGGTTTGAAACCACCTACATGTAATATGTCACAAATGGACTTCATATAATGAGAGACGAGAGAGAGAGAGAGAGAGAGAGGGGGGGGGGGGGGCTAGAGTGAAAATCCAAATACAACAATGACCCATGTCATTTCGATAAAGGGGAAGTTCACCCTGAAGACAAGTTTGTGTTTATAATAAGGGCATAAAAATCATAATGTAGATTGATGATGGTTCGATGGAATAATGAAAGTAACCTTTTAAAGGAGAATGAAACCATTGGAACAAGATAGCTTGTGTGAAAACAGAAAAATCAAAGAAACAGATCAACAAAAGTTTGAGAAAAATTGGACAATTAATGAGAAAGTTATGAGCATTTGAATATTGCGATCACTATTGCTATGGAGGTAGCAAATTGGCAATGCGACAAAGATGTGTGATGTCACTTGTGAACAACTCTCCCTATTACGTTAGTATATATATTTCACTTGAATTGCCTCTTTTTCACATCTCTCCATAGATCATGTGTTCTTTCTACATGAGGGCATGTAATACATATTTTTTAAGAATACATTATGGATAAAGAGTTTGTATCATCATATAAAGAAAAAGCAAAAAGAGACATTTTGAGGGTATTTTATGGTCCACCAAAGGGAAAGTTGTTCATCAGTGACATCACACATCCTTGTCGCATTGCCAATGGGAGGATCTCCATAGCATTAGTGATTGCAATATTCAAATGCTCATAACTTTCTCATTATTTGTCCGATTTTTCTCAAACTTTCTTTATTCTTATTCTTTGATTTTTCTGTTTCTACACAAGCCTATTTTTTCCAAAGGTTTCATTCCCCTTTAAAGATTTTGATTTGTGACATGATATTGCGAGGAGCTCCCCATACAGTACATGTACAGCATGAGAAATCTTTTCATTATTAAAGAAAGAGGTATTGAAATGATGTGTCTGATCAAGGAGATCTTGGTCTGATCATGGACCTACTAAATAAATGTACATGTAGGTCCTTGATCTCTGATGATATCAAACACTACATGTATATATTCACTTTCATTCTTTTTTTTTTTTAATTGGCATTTTGAGGAATTTATATCGCACAACATATGAAAGAGCTGCTCATCTGTGACATTATCAAATCAAAATTGTAAAAAAAAACCTTTAAAAAGTCAATTTTCCTTTGATTTTCACCAATATTTTTACTGCTTTTGTTAAAATCAACTTTCACCAGGACAATTTTCCTACAAAACTGATTTTTGAAGCAGTTGGGACTATGATCCAATATATTTGTCTCTTCGTTTTCCAACCTGAATTCATGTTGAAAGAGCTAGGCCAACACAGTGAATATTAATAGTCTCATCAAACAATGATAGCCTAATGTACATGTACATGTCTACATGTTGTAGTACATGGAACGATGACCTATATCATTTAGCAGTTAACGTACATATTTATAGGCCTTCAAGGACTGATAACCACGAACCAAAACATGCCCCCTCTTGATTTTGAGCTTGAACGCATCCCATCACATCCCAGCTGATAGCAGCGCTGTGAGTGTTATCATAGCAAGCGTGTGTGTATTGTATGACTCACCAAAGAAATGCGGGGCCAGAAAACCCATTAAACTCAGAATATTAACCAGCCGGTAAATTAACCTTCCAAACGAAAAAAAAAATGTAGGGCAATGAATACCGAGTTGAGGAACAGATGTGGGGAGTTTTGGCTGCAGGGGAAAGGATGAAGAGATTTATTGATGGAGAAAGATGAGTAATTTTTCTGATTGAATTTGTTTTTGGGAAGATGATAAAAAGGTCTCAATATGAGATGGAAGTGAAGAAACTATAGTCAGAGTTTCATTAATTTATCATGTTGATTTATACGTATTTACAGTGTATTTAAAACAAAAAAAACAGAGTCCCTGCATTCACTTACATGTAACACTTGTACATGTACACGTATGCATGTTTTTTAATTGAATCGAATTGAATCCATTTATTTTCCATTAAAAAACAAACATGCAATGTCAAGAATATTACAAATGACGTATGTAGTATACATGTACATGTACTTTTAAAAATAAGTGCAGAATAGTTTGTTTTACGTATTATGAAAATTGGATGCCCATGGAAGCAGTATGCTTGAAAGGTTGCTTCACCCAGAAAATATACAGTTACACAGATAACACAGATATCAATGATAATGCTATTACAGTGCAAAACTCAACCCACCCACCGTGCATGTACATGTACGTAAAGAACAGTTTATGTACAATTGTGTATATTTTATAAGCTTACATGTATTTAAATTTATTTTATAATAAGTTTCTTTATTTGTTTGTTTATCATTATAAAGGCTTTGTTTATCATTTTATGCCTCATAATGAAATGAAGTAAAAAATAAAGCATGCATGTATGCTGAAAAATTCATGAATTCACCAAAATTTGTTAGAATTATACTGGTTTGCGTAACATGCGATACATCTTGCGGTTCTATGACATTTTCTCTGGCGACAATTGCTCTTCTGTGAATTCCACACACTTCATGGAATTGCCAGCTTCAACACTGGATTTAATAACACTGAACCCTATCCTAAACCTAACCCTCAAGTCCTAAAACCTAACATGCATGTAAAAACCCTAAAACAGCTGTCAGGATCAAACCTGGGTTTTTGTTTACACCTACATTGTATTTGTTTGTTTTATCAGTTGTTTATCATTGTAAAGAATTCATGCTTCATAATGAAATGATATGAAATAAAGTAAAAAAAGAAACATATGCTGTATTAAGAATTTATTCACTCAAATTTATTAGAATTACATGTATATACTGGTTTGAGTAACGTGCGATATACCTTAATGCCCCATGACATTTGCTCTGGCGACAATTGCTGTGCTATGAATTACACACTTATGGAAATGCCATAAAAAAAAGAAATTAATTTTACTGTACCTTCAGTATATCAACAAATTATTTCACACCTGCTCCTGGAAGAAAAACAAAATTTAGTCATAATTGACTGTAAAAAATTGAAATTGGGCGTTTTATATTAAATATATGGCAGCTGCTCGTGTACATGTACATGTATGACATCACAAATCAAAATATTGAAATTCTAACAACTTCCTATATTCTTTGATGGATTTTCCTCAAACCATCGCCAATATTTGTTATTATTTTTCTGCTATTTTTTCAATAAACTTGTTATCAGGGTGAACTTGCCCTTTATTTCTTTGTTAAGTGTGACCCCCCCTCTGGTTTGCTCTGGCCATGGTTGTAGTAGTACATGTAGATCTATGCTCTGGCTGGCAGCTGAGAGATGAAGATGAGGGATTAAGGAGAGGAAAATTACATTCTATAAATAATTCTCCTCAATCCTTTCAATCTCTTTGTATGACTACATGTATGCGGCCTACTTTAAATATTCATCTCTTGGCTCTTTAGCAATGCTGTTTTCCCCGAGGCCCCAAAATATAAATAGAAATTGGAAAAAAACAAGAGATCCAGTGCAAGATTGATCATTTATAACTAAAAATCTTTTGCTTATGCAACATATGAAATGAGCATACATAATTGAATATTTCACCAATAAAGGAGCGTCATGAGTAAAAAAAAGATGTACATGTACATACATGTACATATGATGTTATGTACATGTAGTACAAAGAAATAGCCTATTCAAAATAATATTAAAAATGTATGCATATGAGGATTATGAAAAGAACTACATTGTATGTAATAAAAGAGGAGAAAAAAATATACATACATGTAAAGTTCCCAGACCAGGGGAATAAATCACACATAATGCCGCAACCGTAAGTTATGTTTCACCCAAACTTGGGTTGTAGATGTATTACAGTCCCGGGAAGGCCACTTACATTGATGAGTGGATACCATGCGCGACCAAAAAAACACGTAAAAAGGATGTCTTTTTCACGATAGGATAGGGCACGTTACGTACGTAACGTGATAAGGGTGTCAAAAACACAAAAATAATGAAAAAAGGGTATCTATTTCGCTAGGAAAATTACGTGTTTAGGGTCGAATTTGCGGGGATGATAAAACAAAATTAAAATGTTTTATAAAGGATGTCCTTTTTGCCCCAACACTTCGTGTTTAGAGTCCGATTTGCGCGGGGTGTATAAAGTAGGGTCGTACTAAACCGATAAGGTAAAGCAGATGACCGAAGGACCCGTTGACAATAAAACATTCCTGTACTTGTTTAGGGGCTCATTTCAGGAAATATCTGCCAAGAGTATCGTTTTGTTTCCAATACTTGTTAAGGGTAGGTTTTCACATGCCAATACTTGTTAAGGGGTGCATTTTCAGAATATGGAAATTACGTATTTAGGGTGCTTTTCGAGACCCCATGGTCGCGCATGGTATCCACTCGTGAATGGAAGTGGCCCCCCCGGGATTACAGTGTACTTTAAGAGACCTGCATGTTATGATGCAGTTGAAGGTCACATGGTAAGGTCAAAGGTCATTTTGAGGTCAGAGTTAAAGTTTATGTGGGAGACTCTCTTATGACACATACATGTAGCTCGGCAACCGTAAGTCATTTTTCACCCAAACTTGGGTTATCTATGTAATAGAAGACCTGCATGTTATTGTGTACCGGTAGTCTTTTCAGTTCAAAACAGAAAGACCTTTACAATGAAACAAAAATCATAAATTGAGTCTGTAATTCCATAAATAATCATTTGTTTTCTCCAATCTTTTCAGTTCTAAACAGATAGACCTTTACGATGAGACGTTCAGATCATTAGTTGAGTCTGTGCTTCAAGGATTCAATGGAACTATATTTGCTTATGGGCAAACAGGAACTGGCAAGACATTCACAATGGAAGGTAAATATATGGGTCCAGTCTCACAAAGTCTTGTAATTGATCCAATCGAACTTTAAAATGCCCCGTATTCTCATAGAGGTTTCATTTGTACATGTACTGGTTCCATGACATTTGCTCTGGCGACATTTGCTCCGTTAACATAACCTCCAAAACTAAATAAACTCCAATCCTTATCTTTACATTATTCTGAACCAAAAACTCTGTTACAATCCTAACTTTAATCCTATGCCATCTGACTGGAGCAAATGTTGTAGGAGCATATGTCTTGTCACCTTTATACCATGGTACATAACCGTGGACTATCCTGTTTTCGATTATAGCGCTTCATTTAGACACCCTTAGTCAAAATACCTATTTTTAATTGGACTTTTCTCAGTGTATAAATAAGCATAATGTGTACTTTTCAGAGATCTGCATATATAATTTTATACGATGGTACAGTTGAAACCTCTTGAGAATTCACAAGACTTTATATGGTTTGTATTCTGTTGGCCTGCTACTTGTAGTAGATAGTCTAATGCTAGTAAATAATAATAAATAATAATATAGCATTTGTATACATTAGGGCTGGGACTAAAACCCGGGTACCCGGGTCCCGCCCAGAAGTGTCGGGTACCCGGGTAGAAAAATCATTACCCGATACCCGAAAATTGCTCACCAGTATGACGTACATTTGATTTGTATTGCGTAGTGTAAGACATGATTGTAAACTCATCACAAAAGTACACAAGTCTCATTTTGAATCTCACCTATTACCCTCGAAATATCCATAAATATATTAGTTTTTCAAGTGATGATGATGTGACTGAGATCGTTCAATCGTCGCCATGTTTCTTTTGCAGCGCAGTGACGTCATCCAGCCACTGCGACGCAAGCCAATTTATGAATGAAAATATAGTAAGCATGCGCATTGCAAGCCTCAGCCCCACGCAGTATTCCGTCAAAACAAGTCTGCAATACTCTGTCACCTCGTACTAAATCACTTTCCTTTATTTCATATGAATTATGAAAGGTATTCTCAGAGGATCTGTTTTCTCACCGATACCACGCAAGTAAGCAAATTTTATTACTTCTTGCTTTTCCGTCAAAATCTTACGAAGTAGCGTCGATGTTGCATCGTGTTTGTGAGTTTGTAGAATCTATCGCTACGTGAACATAGTCAATTGATTTCCGGGTTTCGGAGCATACGAGGCGCCAGCCAATCACGTTCTTGATACCAGTTTCAGTTCATTATAAACCGAAAATGGTAACACGATCGTGATTGGCTGGCGCATTTGACGCTCCGAAACCCGGAAATCAATTGACTTTGTTCACGTAGCGATAGATTCTACAAACTCACGAACACGATGTAATATCGACGCTACTTCGAAAGATTTTGACGGAAAAGCAAGAAGTTATAAAAATTTGCTTACCTGTGCGGTATCGGTGAGAAAACAGATCCTCTGAGAATACCTTTTATAATTCATATAAAATATAGAAAAGTGGAATTCTAGGTCGATTTTGGTACGAGGTGACAGAGTATTGCAGACTTGTTTCGATGGAATACTGCGTGGCGCACGGGAGGCTTGCAATGCGCATGCTTACTATATTTTCATTCATAAATTGGCTTGCATCGCAATGGCTTGATGACGTCACCTATGGGGTTTTTCCACCAGTCATATTTCGAGCGACATGATTTTCGGTACCCGCCCGAAAATTACCACGGGTACCCGAAAAGAAAAAAACCCGAAAGTCCCAGGCCGGCCTAGTATACATGTAGGGCACGTATCCACCTTGCTAGGTTCTCAAGGCGCTCCTATATTACCCGGCTAAGGTAGTCTACTGATTCTGGTGCGCACAGCTTTTTTTAGGAATTGCTCCCTGCCGGTACCCATTTACCTCACCTGGGTCGAGTGCAGCACAGTGTGGATAAATTATTTGCTGAAGGAAAGCACGCCATGGCTAGGACTCGAACCACGACCCTCTGAAAGGCGAGAGTCAGAACCACTAGACCACGACGTGCCCACAGTGTACAGCACAGTAGTACAGTGAACACCATCATGACTATACCCGCTTGGTCTACTATGACTTTGGTCTAATTATTGTTTGGTCTGACTATCGCTCGGTTTAATACATACTGGCCCTTATTCTCAACAGAGGTTTCAATTGTACCATGGTACAAAACCATGGACTATGCTGATTAATTTCATTAACACGCTTCATTTTAAGCGTACTTTGCGGAAAGCGTGCATTTAATTGGATTTAACTTTGCGTATGCCATGAAATAAGTGTAGTTGTGTTAAAAGTCTGCATACATGTAGTCCTTGGTATTGTACCATGGTACAATTGAAACCTCGTTTGAGAACGTGGGCCACCACATGTATGTCTAATTCATTAATATTCCAACGCACTTATGGTGCAATTTTCACCTCTTAAATATTTTATTGCACTTTTTCATTACAGGTGTGAGATCCAACCCAGAGCTTAGGGGGGTCATTCCCAATTCATTCGAGCACATCTTCACTCACATAGCAAGGACACAGAACCAGCAGTTCCTTGTCAGGGCTTCATATCTAGAAATTTATCAGGTAAATATTGCAAGTAGTAGAAGTAGAAGTAGAAGAAGAAAGAGAAGAAGAAAAAGAAGAAGTAGTAGTAGTAGTAGTAACAGTAGTAGTAGTAGCAGTGGTATTAGTAGTAGTAGCAGCAGCAGCAGCAGCAGTAGTAGTAGTAGTAGTAGTAGTAGTAGTAGTAGGAGTAGGAGTAGGAGTAGTAGTAGTAGTAGTAGTAGTAGGAGTAGGAGTAGTAGTAGTAGTAGTAGTAATAGTAGTAGTAGTAGTAGTAGTAGTAGTAGTAGTAGTAGTAGTAGTAGTAGTAGTAGTAGTAGTAGTAGTAGTAGTAGTAGTAGTAGTAGTAGCAGTAGTAGTAGCAGCAGTAGTAGTAGTAGTAGTAGTAGTAGTAGTAGCAGCAGCAGCAGCAGCAGTAGTAGTAGTAGTAGTAGTAGTAGTAGTAGTAGTAGTAGTAGTAGTAGTAGTAGTAGTAGTAGTAGTAGTAGCACTAGTAGTAGCAATAGTAGTAATAGTAGTAGTAGTAGTAGTAATAGTAGTAGAAGTAGTAGTAGTAGGAGTAGGAGTAGTAGTAGTAGTAGTAGTAGTAGTAGTAGTAGTAGCAGTAGTAGTAGTAGTAGTAGTAGTAGTAGTAGTAGTAGTAGTAGTAGTAGTAGTAGTAGCAGTAGTAGTAGTAGTAATAGTAATAGAATTGTTATCAATGTTGCTATTATTGATATTATTATTGATATTATTGTTGTTCTGCTTCCTTTTAGTAGTATTATTGCTGTTATTGTTGTTGTTAATATTGTAATGTGACATGTAAAGCCCTAGATCCACTCTAGCTCTGCAGAGTGCCCAAGGTGCATGGAAAGTTAATAAGAAGGCAATAAAATTCTTTTGACCAGATTTGGAGGCCCGTTTGATATCTCAGCAGTTGAGATCACAGCTCAGACTCTTTCTCATGCTGTAAATGTAATTTCTTTTGTTTGTTTACAGGAAGAGATCCGTGACCTTCTAGCCAAAGATCAGAACAAGAGACTTGACCTCAAGGAAAGACCAGATACAGGTGTCTATGTCAAGGTAATCATCAGGGCCCTGTCTTACAAAGAGTTACGATTGATCCAATCAATCGTAACTCTATGGAAATCCATCAGTGCCATAATTTTTTCCCCAGGAAATTTGTAAAATGTGTTTTGTAAACCGAGGAAAACACACCAAATTGTCAAGAAATCAATGACTTTATGGATATAAATTCATATTTAAATTTTTTTTTGAAGAAACAAGCATTTCATATGTTGACTTTGCTGGCTTTCCATAGTTGCAATCGATCTGATCAATTACAACTCTTTGTAAGACGGGCCCCAGAACATCTTGTAGTTTCCACCTCTAAAGTCTGTTATAAGTTTCTGGTAACTCGTTGAGAGCGCCAGTACATTGCTACATAAGGCCTAAAATAAATATTGTTATATTGCCCTCGTCCGGCCATCCGTAAAATGCAAAAAGCAGGGTGGCTGTATAAAAAAAACCAATTTCAGTGGACCAAAAATATACAAGTGCAATGTTTTTGTCAATTTTGTGTCAAGATTTTTCTCAAATTTGTATTCAATGGCTTAAAAATGTACTTATATGCGCTGTGATTGGCAAAATAAGCAGGGGATTTGAGCGAAATATTGGTTAGTTTTCTAAGCCACAATAATACACTATCCCACATCTTGGTTATCTGGGTTGTCAATCTAGAATGTGATTGATTTTATCAGTACATTTCAAGATTTCACATATACAGCTTATGTACATGTAACCCTACCAGGGCCCCATCTCACAAAGAGTTGCGATTGATCCAATCAATCATAACTATGGAAATCCATCAGTGTCATAATATTTTCTACAGGAAATTGCAAAATGTCCTTTGTAAACAAAGGAGATCACACCAAATAGTTAAGAAATCAGTTTTGGATTTACATTCATATCTAGAATTTTTACAAATAAACATGCATTTTATATATTGACTTTGCTGGCTTTCCATAGTTGTGATTGATCGGATCAATCGCAACTCTTTGTTACATGTAGACGGGGCCCTGATCTAGATATACAATGATGTAACGATTTACTTCGGTTTTACAGTCTTTCTCATGAAAATCACTGTTAAGTGCAAGTACTTTGATTGATCTTTGCAAGTCAAAAAATAACTAATTTTTATAATTTTGTTTCCCTCTTATTGAAGGATTTGTCTTCGTTTGTGACGAAAAGTGTGAAGGAGATTGAGCACGTCATGACAGTGGGGAATAATAATAGATCAGTAGGGTGAGTGCATCATTCATCAACCATACAAGCAATCTTGTACTTGATATGTCAATTTTTGTTCCGTGAAAGCCATCTATAAAGTTACAATTGGTT
Source organism: Lytechinus variegatus (assembly GCF_018143015.1). Classification (NCBI taxonomy): domain Eukaryota; kingdom Metazoa; phylum Echinodermata; class Echinoidea; order Temnopleuroida; family Toxopneustidae; genus Lytechinus; species Lytechinus variegatus. Next base: position 19,964,452 of record NC_054745.1, on the reverse strand, counting down.
AAAAATCATTACATGTGATTTTATAAGTCTTATGAAATTAAGGATATCAGCAATCTAATGATAGATATCAATAGTAACCTATTTATTGCAACCATCTCAACTAGAAAGATGCAATCAATGTGATTAATTTCAATTCAGAGTTTGCGGCAAACTATGTATTATAAAGTTATAAGATATCTGAAGAGATTGCTGGACTGAAAGAAAGATTGAAATGCCAGGAACAAGAAATACAGATTACAACTTAGATTGATATTTAGCAAATATAAGTAAGTTATAACTGATCATAACCAATGGCATATCTTGCATACATGCATCTCACTTTAATCTCCCATCTCACTTTGTCGTAGAGCAACTAATATGAATGAGCACAGCTCAAGATCACACGCAATCTTCATCATCACCATTGAGTGTAGTGAGGTAAGTCAACTAGATAGGTCACCAATACAATTCAGCCATTTTGATATGGTCACTTTGAAGATATGCTACATCTTTCAGCAATTCCATTCAAATTTCAGCATGCCATCTCATAATGAAAATGTTATGGAATGCCAGACTTGATATTACGAATCAGCAAAATCAAGTGGCTGTATTTATACCAGTTGCTCGTGATAGAAAATGCTTTACAGAGGCCCATTTATTAAAAAAAATACATGGCTAGAATATGCTGACATGTTTCAGTTGAATATTTTGTATACAGTCCCATACAGACATTTTTATGTGCAGTTCATGCAAAAGTGGGCATAAAATGTTGCATTATTGGAAGCAATCTATGATTGTTTTAGTAGTTGAGGGCATGATAATTCAGATTAGCTATTTATATATGTAGCTTGGTCCTGGTAGTGAGAACCGTACTCTAATTGGTAAACTCACTCGTAGATGTAGGATATACAATGTTGCATTCCTAGAAGAGGACTTGATATATTTTCCTATGTATTTTCTCTCGATAGCTTGGACCTGATGGTGAGAATCATATACGAGTTGGTAAACTGAATCTGGTAGATCTTGCAGGAAGTGAGAGACAAGCTAAGACCGGTGCAACGGTAAGACCTTAACCCCCATAGATCAGTGTCTGGGTTCCTTTTCATGAAGATTTGTTATTATAACAAATGCTCATTTAAACAACAAATTTACTATTGGCCAATAAGAGTGAAGGATTTCAGCAGCTTTTAATCATTGCAAACTTTGTTATTACAACAATTTTTATGAAATTGACCCCTGATCCTCAAATTGGCAACACATTTTTTCATTTTTTCTTTATCAATATTTTTTTTCCAATTTGAATTCAGAGTTTGTGAAGATTAATAGAGTAGCTATTTACAATCCATATACAGAAACTTCGGATGAATTAAGTATTCACTCAAGTCAAGCAATTTTTAGATCAATGCCCCCGTAACACAAGGGTAAAGCGATCAATGGCTGATATAAAACAACAATTCTGATTGGTTCCTTGTCAATCTAGTGAACAAATTGCGCATGCAACGATGATCTTGATAGGACATTCCATTTAACAGTTAATTGCTAACCTTGTGTTACGGGGCCCTGATCAAGCAAAACTCTTTGTAATCATGAAATAGACAAAGTGTCAACCTGGTTCAAAGCCAACAAACTCTCCCTTAATACAAAAAAGACACATTTTATGTATTTCAGACACCATTCCCATAACATTAACACACCGATTCACATTAACATTGACGGCACCCCCCTTGACCAGAAAAACCAATCTAAATTTTTAGGTATAATTATGGATGAATTTTTGACTTGGAATCAACACATTCACCATGTTACGATGTCCGTTTCCAAAAGTATTGGAATAATTTCTAAGTTAAAATTCACTCTTCCTGACAAAACTTTATTCTTATTATACAATTCATTAGTCCTCCCTTATATAACATATTGTAATGTCGTCTGGGCAAATTGTGGTTCTTTTAAACTAAACTCCATCTTTAAACTACAAAAAAGAGCAATCCGTATGTGCACAGGGTCACATTACTTGGCTCATTCTGACCCATTGTTTCATAAACTTAAAACCTTAAAAATCTTTGATATCAATACGATTCAAGTAGCTATCTTTATGTTCAAATACTTTAATAATCAACTTCCTCCGTCCTTTAATAATATGTTTAGGTTTAACAGGTCTGTTCATTCCTACCCAACCCGCACATCAGGAAACCTTCATCTCACCAACCCTAAGTTATTAATAACTCATAAATCAATTCGACATTATGGTCCCGATATTTGGAACAACTTTCCAAACAACGTTAAGTCATGTTCAACAATATACTCATTTAAAGCCACTATTAAAAGAAAAACCATTGAATCATATGCATCCCCCTCTTCAAGTTAATTATTCAACTGCCCTTTACTGCACCCGCACCTGCACCTGCTTTGCACCCACTTGATCAATGAAAGAAATTTATGTACCATTTTACGAGGCCGTCATCATTTTCAAGCTTAACCGCTCACGATGGCGGTCTCCTGCATTCGTTTAAACTGTTATTTTATTTTCATTGAATATTGCTACTTTTTGATATAAATTTTTCATTGCTTTGTTATGACTATTTCTTAACTTGTTTTGTAAAACTTAATTGTATCACCTAGATGATATGTTGAATATTTATGCTGAGTGCAGAAATAAATTCAAATCAAATCAAAATCAAAGATGGGACCATGCTGTGCCTTATGTCTTTGTGAAACACTGCCTTTGAGTTTTATCCTATACTATAATAGTATTCTCATGTATATGTTGCATCTATGTTGAAGTATTTTTATGTTATGCAGGGCCCCATGCTATAGTACTGATGTGGCACCCCCTGTTGAATGAAAGCCAAAAAGATAAAATAAAAATTATGAACCTTTTTCTTTGTAGGGTGATCGTTTGAAGGAAGCAACAAAGATCAACCTGTCGTTGTCTGCTCTCGGGAATGTCATCTCAGCATTAGTTGATGGTAGGTTTACAAAATGCCGTCACATTGTTCCGTGCAAGCCTTGCGGGTGAGTTGCTGGTGATTGCCCGCAATTCACCCACAACAAAGTTTTGAGCATGTTCAAAACTTTTCTGCATGCAAATCAGACGTGCGAGCAACTGAATGCGAAACAAGTGCGAGATACTGTCAATGCGGGCGACTTGGGGGCAACCTGTGGGTTCCCCCCAAAAAATCACCCACAAGTCACTCGCATGGAGCGATGTGAAAGGGCCTTCATTCTTTTCATTAAGATTAAAGTATATTTTCTGTGGAGTTATATACTGTGTGTCTCACAAAAGTGAAGCCCAGAATATGAAGTTACTTCATCTGAAAGATTTAGCGATTTGTCAGGCAAAGTTTGTAATGTTAGAGAATTTGATTTATTCTCCATTTTTCACTCCAGTTGCAATCTGGATAGCATGGCCAAATATGTATGTCAAGTAACGATGTCAAATTGTTTCGGACAAATTCTGCAGTGATTAACCCTAAGAAGACTGGGGAAAACTTTTAGCGATAAATCTGGTGCGCACATTTTTTTGACTGCATCGCTCGCTGACTTTTTACTTTCAAGTCTTGTGCAACTTTTGTGACCTAGCTGCTCCACCTGGGTACGCGGTTCTGATATTATGCATGATTTCGTAAGTGCATGCAGGCCCCAAATTGCTCAAAAACATGAATTTGTGTACAAATCCAATGCAAATAGTGTTTTTAGCCAAAATTTATAAATGTATCATTATTTTTCGTTTTATTGATTTCAAATCAATCAATTCCATCTTGTTTATGGTCAAAATAAAGTCCCCGACAATTTCCATTGAAAAAAAAATCAAAAACAGAAAGTTGAAAAACAAAGAAATAAGTAAGAATTTTAGAAAAGATCATTTAGATCATAAGGGGGGGCTGAATCAGCCCTCTTAAGTCTTCTTACGCGTCAAAATAGCCTTGTCTATTTAGGGTTAACCTTAAAGGACTGAGCTATTTGAAATTATTGAGGACTTGTGAGGGGGATCCTGGGCCGCCTTCTGATCTTGGCGCTTATTAATAAATAATTTGTTTTCAGCCATTGATTTCCACTGTTGTTTTCTCTTTCTCTCTCTCTTGATATTATTCTCCATCCAGGAAAAAGCAGTCATATACCATACCGTGATTCTAAACTAACAAGGTTACTACAGGACTCCCTCGGCGGCAACGCAAGGACAGTCATGGTCGCTAACATGGGTCCGGCTAGCTATAACTTTGATGAAACCATTACAACGTTACGGTAAGTTTAGTTCTACCTTTGCAGTGTTCTGGGTTTATTGTAGGACTTCCTATGTGGCAACCCAAGGACAGTCCAGGGGCCTGTCTCATAAAGAGTTGCAATTGTTGTAACTTTCCCATTATGGCAGCTACCATGGTAACCTTGATTTTGATTGGCTGCTGAGCCTTGTTGCCATGGTAGTTGCCATATTCGCAAAGTTACAACAGTTGTAATTCTTTATGAAAAGGGCCCCTGGTTTCTAACGTTGTTCCGGCTCGCTATAACTGTGTCGAAACCATTACAAGGTTAAGGCGAGTTATTTGCTTAATTCCCTTTATCTAACTAGTGCCCCACATATTGAAATCTATGTTTTTTAGCATGTAACCACTGTCACATATATTGAAATCTATAATGTACGCATTTAAACTACTCATTGATCCCACTTTTCAGACTGAAGTCTGAAAACTTATTTTCATCCATAGAAAACACAGGAGACTGAAGTCGGAAAATTTCTTTTCAGCCATAGAAAACACATTGTGTACGGAATGGCACATACTAGCTAATATTCAGAATTTCTCATCTCTTTGGAGTGGCATCCCTGACTACTGTCCCATATGTTGAAATCCATGTTGTAAGCATTCTTTGTAAAGAATTCTGTGACTGTCTTTTTAGGTTTGCTAACAGAGCCAAGAATATGAAGAGGAAACCAAAGACTTTTTCATCTCTGTTGAGTGGCATCCCTTA